>NW_023367190.1:0-144791 GCF_902167145.1 Zea mays
TAAGGGTGAAAGAATGGCGGATAAGGGTAAATCTATTGATGAGAAAACTGCCTCTGAACAGTATGCGATTGGGAGCGGTCTATTAACATGGCTGCACAACAATCAATTGATTGAGATCCACAATCCTCTTGTAGAGGTCGATCTCTCCGAGCATAAAGGTAAAGGATAAAAGTATAAGCCAGTAAACTATGTTAGGTGTCTATTTGACATAAAGGATCTACCGCTCTTTACAGAACTTCCTATGGTGTCCCCTCCGCGAGATTGGAAGAATCGCAGAGCATCAAAATGGGTGAAGGCCTCTGACATGAATCGTCTCACACACAAAGCACGTGATCTATCAGGCGGTTACTTAAATTCTGAGGGAGCGGTTTCTAGGAAGACCACACTGCTATCGAGTAAAAAGGACGAGGGTAATTTTCATATCTACATGGTAAATGATAGTGAGACTGAAGTAGTACTCTCTAGTCTGAACAAGCTGCAGAGCGTACAAAATAAATAAATGCTAAGTTTTCAGTATTCTTAGGGATCATTGGGATGATTTAGTGAATATAGGACTGGTCATGCCTAGCATTCTGTCTTCTATTAATAGGAAGGAAGGGGAAGATAGACTCAGAAGGCTCTGGTTGAAGAACAAAAAGATTATGGATTATTTCTCTGTTCAAGACTTGATCAACATATGGGAGAAGAACATTCAAGCGGCGCATTACGAACAATATCTCTTGCAACTAGCCGATGCTTTGGTGGGATATAAGATCTACTTCCACCAATACGGGAGGGGATGCGTATTTCAAATCAATCATGAGCTACAGCTTTCAATCATGAAATCCTATCTGGAGGAAGAATCGCTATTCCCAGTTTCCTCTATCCCTGCCAATCCTGCAACAACGGCTAGGCTACATCCTCAGCATCAACAGAAGCAGAAGGCTTGTCTTTCCTCGCTAATAAACTGCTTCCCGAGCTAGAAGAAGGAACAAGGGTTTTCGCCTATTCCATGCAAAAGACGGCTCTACTTCTTTGCCTATTTATTTTCTAACAACCCTGGCCGCATCCTTGACTTCGAAACAACCAACAGGAGTTCCTCCCATCAGCTCAATGGAATGAATTCTCTTGCAGTGCAGCCCTGGTGATAATACCATTAGGAGGTGATTGCGAGTCCACTATGAGATCGGGTACTTCCACTAGTCCTATTCCTTTGCCGGGCATGATTTGTCTATCAACGATTCTCAAGTCGAGTAGACTCTCTCTTACCGCGATGCTCATTATCTTCCGGTTCAGGGAATCAGGACCTACATCTCGTGTGGGCTAGAACCAGCCAATAGCTTGACTCCGTTCACCGCTGCTTCCTTCATCCGATATTGCTAGTCCAACGGAAAGCTTTGCTTAGCTTACTGGACTTAAGAGCTTTCTGACTTGTCTCGAAAAGGCCGTCTCACTGTGTACGGAAGGCTCAGTTTACTCGCGGTCCATTCCACCACGAAAGGGAGAAAGGTACTGCTATCATGGGGAACACCTATCTTTGAAATCCTATCTTTCAGCTAACGCTAGTCTAGTCTCCATTGGAATAAATAGGGCCAGCCTGGCTCAACCAGATGAATAGTTTATCTATCAGCAGGGTCGGGGCATAGCGTAGAAGTTCGGTCAGTCTCCGTTGGCACGGTACACTTTGTTCACTTTGTTTTTAATACGTTACTTTTCGGCTTAATAATAACAAGCATTATTCCTGGGCACCGGCAACCCTACTACTGACCAGGGAAGAGATCATGAATAGGGCGTGGTGCAAATCTAGTAAATGGTGCCGTCTCGTATCAGTGAACGTTGTTTGCTTGATGGATTGACGGAAGTCCGCTATTGATTCGGGAACCACAAGTCGAATAGGAATACGTAGATCAATCTCTGAAAGCTGCCAGTCCAGAGTAGCTTATTGGAAATGTCCTCTGGATTGAGTCCCTCGATATAGCAATATTATTTGCCGAGTCAAGTATAGTTCAAGTACTACTGCCAACAGGCGCAGGCTATTAGTCTGATTCCCTAGTAGCAAAAGTGGATTCCCTCATTCAGAAGTAGATTACATACAGACAGACAGGCCCGCATTGCTTCGATCCAGAGGTTCTTCTGCGAATCCCTACCATTACTGGACAAGAGTGGTGGACTCCCATCCCTGAAACCAGCAGACGGATCCAATACACATAAGACTTTTTTTCTCGGGAAATTCCGAATGTCATGCCCCACAAGTTAGTTGCCCAAGCGCTCCCTAGGAGGGCAGTCTACCACAAGATAGAGTTTGGGCCTGGAGCCAAAGCCCCAACCCCTCCATTTTTTGTTGAGCTCAGGAAAGAATTTAAGGAAGTCACATCGGCCCTCATCAAGAGGAATCTGATCTCGCTTTGATTCATCCGTTGCGCGGCGGGACCCACCACTCTCTGTAATTTCCCAGTTCCCCATCGTATCATATCAGGTTTAGGGGCTACCTGGGATAGATGAGTTTATTTGTGGTGCTACTACTTTACTTTTTCTGAGTGAATAACGTGAGTGAGTAAGCAAGAAGTGTTAGCCTTCCCCATTGCAAAGAATTCCTCGCAACAAGACGGATTTCTTCTTTCCAGAGCAGTAGTGGAAGTGTTCGTATTTCTTTCAAAGTGCCAGAATCCAAGTGGCAAGGAAAAGCTTTATTTGCATAATGAATCGTGATATAAAGAGGATTGGAAGTGCCGTGGTTCAGGTTGCGGAGCGGTGATACGACTTTTCCATATCAAAGATTCGACTCGAAAACCTTATGAACCTGTTTTCCTTACTTCAACTAGGTTTCTTCTTCCTTTTATCCATAGGAGGCAAGGATAGCAAGGGTAACAAAACAGATTAAGCAATCAAACGGATGTGCGAAGGAAAGTAGGACTTTTGACTATGGCTGGCATAAAAAGTTCACTTTGATCGTACACTCTACTAGGCAAAACTGGTGTGAGTGGTTTTTACTATGGGGGGCATAAACAGTTGAATATGGAGAGTCGGCTGAGTTTAGGACAAAAAGACAAGGCGTAGTCTTTTGAGTCTGATCAGTCTAGTGTTGCCTATGTTGGGTAGGAAATAAAAGAATCAAAGCCCTCGACGTTAGCAGTTCTTAGCGGGACTCGACGTTCCTAACAGCTGTTGAGCTCTCGAAGTATGAGATCCTGAATGCATCCTCTTTCTTTCCACTTCATCTTGGGAATCTGGAATGGTTGTTTATGGCTGGGTGTGACAGATCAGACTGAGTTTAGAATCAGACTTTCTATCTATCTATCTAGCTGTATTGCCACTCCAACGGTTCTTTTTCTTTGATTATGCCCCGTATCTCTCTGAGCCTATTTGATCTATTTGCTATATCTAAGGTTCGAGTGTGAAGTTCGCTCCGGTTGAAGTGTAGGGCTTCCTAATTCCTGCTTCGTCCTCCTATGAATGCACTAGTATAGAAGGTTGGCCCGTCACCGTATACCATCGTAAGATGAACTGGAAATTCGTAGTTTCAACCAGTTACACAAAATAGGCAAGTTGAGGTTTGTTCAGCGTGTGTTGCCTCCAACTATAACGAGGCCCTTTGACTTGAGGTACGATCTTACCTCTTAACGCGCTTTCCTGCTAGAAGAAGTGAGGGTGATGTCCAATGACCTGTTGAAGAAGCTTGCTGTGTAGATAGGTTTCGTGAACCTAATGTAGAACCTGTAAACGAAAGACTAGAGTCCCGGAACCGCTGCCATTCAAAAAGCTATCAATCTGATTCGAAATACCAAGGTTCGAAGACCTCTGGCTTTGATTGTGTGCCCTTCTTGTTCCTAAGGATTTCTAACCAGACCTTACCTTAGGCGGACGTATACTCAATTATCAATAAGACTAAATCGTGATCGACCCGCCATCATCTCTTGCCTGAACTGACTTACCAGTCACAGGGCCGAGAACACATGATCGAGGGAAATTTCTTTCATCACTACGAAAACTGGTTTTGCTGATTGACAAAACGGATCTCTTCCCTGTGAGCCGCCTTTAGGAAAACTGCACCAAAGATGTGTCTTTGTTCGGTTCAGATCAACAAAGCATTTGCTAATACCAGTCTGAAGGCAACGCTATGCAGCTCCATTTCCTCTTAAAGTGAATGGCCTTCCTATTATATCGAATATTTGGAGTTGCGGAGTTTTTCATAGAATGGGGTGTAGGCAAATACCAACGTCGGTGATTATAGGGAAATAGATGCTTTCTTACTTATGTTCTATACTAGCACATCAGCACCTACCTTTTCTCATTGCTTCGTGAGGGTAGACAATTGCCTGACTCGTACGTAACTGGGCCTGTTGTTTTCTAGTGCTTGATAGTCTGTAGTGTAGTCTATGAAAAGAAAGAAGTCACTTGTTCACAAGCCAAGAGTTCCATTGACTCCTCTCTTATCTACGTTCATGCTTACTTAACCAGTAGTGAATGGAATAAAGTAAGAAGTCTTTCCACACTCGTAACCTGTAATTAATGGGAGTCGGTACAGATTGGGTGTAGTGAAGAATGGAACCCCCTACTCTGACTTGGTCTAGTGAATGTCAGTCCGTACTCATACTCGGTCTAGTGAATGATAGGTAGGTAACAGTGAAGTAGTCGGCGCACCGAGAAGCACACGATCTAATCTACTCTTATTGTCAGTCTCTCCAGAAAGAAGAAGCACACCCTTGCCTTTATTCTCTTCTATGTTCTTGTCTCTAGTGTGGAGTTTTTCCTGTCATATCTCTGAACTGGACTACCAAAACATCTACACTGCATCAAGCCACGTTGTAAGAACCTCGACTAAGACTAAGAAAGGAAACATCCTATAAAGCTCTTGCTGGGTGATTGTTCAGGCTTCTTCCGGTGGATTGGTATTGGTAGAGTTTGTTTGCCGTATCTACACAGGTAGAGAACCTTGTTTCATAGGTTGGGCCTATAAATAGATAAGCGCGAGAGTACTTTACCGGTACCGGTTTAAAGGCATTATTCACTCAATTCTGCATTATTTCTTCTGGCAGCAGGTTATCTTTCTGCAACGCCCAAACAAAGGTGGAACACGTACCCAGAGATCCGAAAAGCTACTTCTCAAGAGTCCACTAAACCACTTGTCCCAGGCGCGGGCTAAATCACTCTGGAACTGGAATCGCCCGGCGCGAATCAAGTAGTCGTTATGTTTGGGATTCAAGGCAAGCTGGAATCAGAATCTGCAGGAAGACAGGGAGGATCTGGAGCCCATGTAGGTACGGCCTAAGCTGAGCTGCTAGCGGCATCAACTCTTTTCCCCGCAAATAAGAAAAGTAAACATTCCCTCCCTAGCCTACCCGCCCTTTATTTAAGTGGAAACAACCACTATAGGCTACTTAGACTAAAATAAAAAATAGGGGCCCTTCTCTAAGTCTAAGAAGGAAGCAGCATTACTTCATTTTTTTTACCAAGGAATGGACTCACTTTCCACTCCTTGAGCCTGCCATTGAAATGAAAACAGACTTTAGGGACTCGTTTTCGAAACGATCCGGTACCAAATTCCATGCTAAAAGCGGTAATCAGATGCCGTTACCTCTTTCTCTCTTTCTTTCTACTGGCCATAGTCATCTCGATTCTCACTCCATACCATACGACAATATCTATTTGACACAAGACATGACATGATCTGGCGGATCAGAACAGAAATGGGTTTAGCCTTCTCCCACTCCGGATTTGCGTATTCCCTCGGGAAAATGGGGTAGGCTACTTTTGAGTGAGATGCGGTTTTCTCAAAAGCAATCCATCGTTTCGAGGGTGCCGGGCTATGGTTCAGTTCGAGTCTAGTTTCCTGAAAATATTCCGTGGTTTTGGCCCAAGGAAAGGAGTAGTGACGGAGTTCATTCATTAGCAAGGATCGGACCCATTCCAGCTTAGAACTTACCACTAGACTCTTGGAATAGGAAATTGGCTTTCCCGAGAAGGGGACTAGCACTTGATTTCGTTGCCTAATAGAATCCCATTCACTCTTGACTCTTGGAATGAGTCCGGTGGAAAGTAAAGTAGGAAGGAGGGGCGAAATTCAGTTGTGTTGGACTAGATTCGAGAAATGCATAATCAAAGCATTTTCCGTTCTTCAGCCAGCCATGCCTGGAATCCATCGTTGTGCCAAGAAATAGTGCAACTTTTTCCACTAGGTGAGATGCACTTTTGGCCCATAGCGAGATAGGATAGAAGTTTTCAGATCAGCTCCCAATGAGATTAGTAGAATCTAATGAGGAGAATCAAAAGAGAGGTTGCCATAGCAGTCAGTGGTTTTGCCTGGGACAGACGTGGCGCACTTGATTGACCTTGCTTCCGGACTAGCTTCTCTTTTCATACCTGGCACGGCAGATTGAGTGAGTGAGTCCACTGTTTACGTTACAACTAGCAGTAGCGTGTCAATTCTAGTCAGAAAAAAAGCTTTCCATTGATTCATGATAGTGCCGTGCCGTGCCGTACTCAACTGGTATCAAAAGTGAGAAATAGGCGATATTCTCCTAAAGAAAGGACGGTTGGATTTTATTTAGACAGATTATAAGAAACCTTTTTGGATCCTTAGCGAAACATCCCTTATTATTAAATGCATATGGGCTTGACTTGATGGTTTTTGATGAAGTCGGTTCCCACTTTTCCAGTCAGGTTGGGAGACTTTTTTAGGGAATTGACTCGTGTTTGACTTGATCTGTCCACTTTGCATTACTCTCTTTTTTCGAGCATTACTTTCTTTGTTCAACTCATAAGTGGAGTGTGTACGACTCCGAGAACAGTGATCGAATAACCAACCTCTTTCCTTGCGTGTTCATTTTCTTTCCTTGCTCTACTTTTTGGCGAGAAAAGAAGAGCGAAGTAAAACAATGAGTACCTGCCCTATAGGCAGCAAAAGCCCTCAATCTTTTTTTCTTTTTTCTATTTGACCACCATTTTTTTCTTATTTCAACGCTTCTTCATAAAAACGACTTTCATCAGTCCGACATTAGAAGGAAAAGAACGATGAAAGATTCCAACTTACTTCACTCAAAGAGTAGAAGCTTCATCCTCCTAGCGAGCCGAGCCAGCCGAACTCAACCTTTTCTTATCTAGAACTGCCAACAGTGGAAAGCATACCACATTATCTCCATTCCATACTGAGTCCACAGCCCAGGGCTTTCTTTAATAGCGGCTATCCCCCGGAGAATCCTTGCATTTTGTTGAAAGGAAGCCTCCTCGGCATGATTTGCACGACCGAGGTCTTACTCTTTCGTTATGCTTTAACATTTCTATTTTATATGTTATTGGATATTTCAGTTAATTACTTTCATTCCCGAGGCTGGATTTCCTTACTCAATGGAGAGCGAAGCTCCCCTCAATTCTGGCCAGGATTCAAAGACCTATTCGGGCCTAGCCCTCCTTTTCTTTCTTTGTGAGGTGTCGACAGAACTCACTTCAGAGATAGAGTGGCGGGTACTTCTGGGTCGTATTCTCGCTCAGGGAAAGCTACACTATAGGAAGTCAGGAAGTCAAACAACGGAAGCAGGTCTGGCGTATCGGATCAATCTGCGACTGGCCTTTTATTCATAACATTAGTAGTTACTCATTGGGTGCCATCAGATGAACGAACTAGTTTTCCACAGAAGAGGATTTGAGGTAGGGCTGCTAGAGAAACTGACAAGGAAATCACAAGAAATAGAGATGCTTCACGCCCAGCCAATCTTGAAAGCTTGTACAGAGATCCAGAATTGCATCTTCAGAAGAATAATAAGCTAAGCGTCGCGTCGAATCTGGACTGGAAAGTCTCTAGAAGGATTTGCACTCCTACACTGCCTTATCAACGGATTCCTGAGAGAAGGGGCCGGGCTATTCATTCCTTCGAGGTGCCGCAGTAAAGGTAGACTAGCTTATTGGGCAAAAAGGTGCCGTACTTCTCAATTGTGAGACTAGAGCTTGATCCTCTCTTACGAGATTTCTAGTTCGAGATTTCGAGTTTCCTGAAAAGAAAGCGAAGAAAGAGTTCTGTATTGAAGATGTCAACTGCCAACTGCGTGCTTTCCCCAATTCTTCTCTTACGAAATGGATCGTTGATTCCTACCACTGATGGATTTATGCCGACCTTACCTTACCTTAAAAGGAGAAGGAACGGGGCTTCCAGAGTCTGAAATGCAACTTCCAATTGACATAGAATAGAATGATCCAACGAACCCATACTCGTACTCGGGAAGGCCAGCTGGAAATGCAGTGCAGTAAAGTAAGTAATTCAGTAAGTAATGCACTCAGTGCCAGTGCCGGTTAAGGGTCTATTGCCAGTGCTAGCGGAAAGAACCGGGCTATGCGCAGTGGAATAGAAAAACGAATATCAGGATTTCATAGAAACTAATGGAAAAGATGGAAATAATACCGAACTCTTCTATTGATTTATGGCTCAGGGCAGGTGTAACTTAGTGTGATAGTCTAGTTTGTTTCATTTAGGAGTGCGTATAAGTGAGCTTGGTACCATTCCATCTTCTTAGCTGTAGGCTTATTGCTAAGGATCGAGTGTGGACAGAAAGGTTTGATGATCTAGGTCATTAGTCTCCGGTTTCTCTTTATGTGTTTGTTCGTCTATTATAGTATATACGACAGATTCATAGCTTCTCAGATCTTTATGCGGGCGCATACATCTCGAATCCCTCACCTAAGAAGGAAAGCGATAGCCATCCATTTCTTATCCTTCGGCCAGGCCGGATCTAGATTAGTGACCTTGCTTCTTGACTTTCCCCTGCTTGTTCAAATCATGATATCCTTGCCCTGTAGGCATCCCTCATACGATCCGATCTACTTTGATTGTTTCATAGCATAGGTTTGTTTACAAGAAGTGGTAGCTTTCTGTGTTCCTAGCTTGATGGCTTTTCTTACATTCCTATTTCCACATTCCTATATTTCCTTTATTTTCAGGTCTGGCACTGGGCATAAGTTTTTGGTCGGCGGGAAGATACACCCAGCACATATGTTTTAGGTCAGAGTCCCATCCTACATTGACTATTTCCACACTTTATAGAAAGCATTTGGTACATTGGGCAACCCGTTTGATCACACAAGAGATGAAATGGAATTATTCTTGGCATATTTCCTATCATTTCACTACCGAGATCTGATCAATAGGAGGGCTCACCCGGGTTCTAGTTCAATCACTCCAATCCATCTTTTCTTTTCTCGGGCCAAGATGCAATAGTTTACCGGTCTAGTTCGTTTTCCCGAGAACCTACCTGCCCTAAGCGAAGAATGCCTATTCTGGACCAATTTCTAAGGGAAGAAGAGAAGGTTTGGCACCTGCTTCGGAGAAATGGTTTCTAAGTACTGGGATCCAACCAGTTTGCTTTTTCTGACAGCACCTGGGAAAGAAGTATTCATTGAACAAGAACAAGGATCTACTAGTCCAACTTTCATTCCAATCTCTATTCCTATCATCTCGCTTTTTCGGACAAGTTTTCTTCTTAACACAGGAGAACAGGAGATGCAATGTCGTTAGGGCCTTCTCGGTCTCCCCAACTAGGGGAAACCTCAAAGCAAACATCCTTCTTCGGACAAGAACTGGCCCATCTGCATCGAACTATTCGAAATCTTGAATCCCATTTCCCTAATCAAAAGGGAGGGAAGGCACTTATAGCAAAGCAGGTACGAGATATCGTTTCTACCAAAACCATGCTATCTACCAGCACCATTCTTGGCAATTGAGAGAAGAAGCAGTCTACCGGAGCGAGAGAACGAACCTAGCGTTTTGAGCCCTTGGAAAACATCATTGATATATGCTAACCCGGAGATTTCTTGGTTCATCATGCTATTGCAGAAGGTTTGCATGCAACTACATTGATTTTAGTAAAGGGTGCTTTAGATGCACTTTTTTAAAATCGATTAGCTTTCCGGAAATTTGACGTAGATTCAGAAGTGGAACAGGACTAGTTAGTGCTCAGGTTTGCCCGTCAACTAAAAGCAAGCAAGCTGTTTGGTAGATCGGCGTATTTCAAGGATCGGATCGGCGTATTGAAACAGAGATCTCTGGTGCTGGTTAGATCCCAAGCGTGCCATCGGATTCTTTAGTTTAGCCACTAGGCGAGAGGGACTTTTCGAATCAACCATCGACTCTCCTGATCTCCTGAGGGAAAATAGGGTTGCCTAATTAGTTGTGGCCCTAAGGGAAATCCACTTTTTCTTCTTGGGTATCGAGGGCAAATCCGGTTGTTGAGTGAACTCGTGAATCAAACAAAACCCTTCTTCTCGAACTGCTAGTGACCTACCGGACTTAGAACCTGGCCTGGCTTTCGAGAGGAGAGTGAAGTGGAAGCATGAGTGCTTACACGAACGGAAGGAAGTAGAAGTAAGCAAGCCATATTTCGACCCGCTTCATTGAACCTTAGAATGGCAAGTGCTCTTCCTGATGAAGCCCGGAAAAAACGATCTGTAGCGACAAGCAAGAAAACAAACCTCTTTTCTGATGAAAGTGATTATGGCTGCTATGTCTCCTACCTTGCTATCGAGAATGGCATTTCCATTCCGGAAGAATGAGAGAGAGGGAGTCTTCAACCAACTTCCTTGTTTTCTTATCCGGGCTTAAACCAGAAACGAAGGATCCTTACCTGCCACTACCATAACTTTACTTAACTTAACTGCTCTTGTCAGCTAAAATATATAGGACTCTTCTAAAGCAAGGAACACTTCACCATCACCTGCATCCCATCAAGCAAGGCCTAAACGAACGCACCAGTACAACTACATTAACTGCTCTTGTACAAAAGGCAGAAAGAAACCTCTCTACTCAAGCACTAGGCTATACACTGTAAAACTAGACACACTCTTATCCTTTCAGGCAGTGATACCACTTCTCTGCAAGGCCAAAAGGAAGGTATGAAGCAGGGTTGTTATTTAGGAGTAGGAGGATGAAGAAGAAGTTGTTTTTGTTAGATTTAGGAAATAGGAAGAAAGCAGATGCTGGATCCGAAGCAGGTTGCTATTGGAGCTAGAGGAAGAAGAAGAAGAAGAAAGCAGGAAGAAGAACAATAAAGTTGTTATTTGTTTTATTTAGGAAGCTGGTTTTATTAAGGAAGTAGTAGCAACCACTCCTCTTTTCATTAGGTTATACCAATCACCCATACCAGATACGAAGGAAGCTGTACCTGTACCAATTCCCTGCAAGGCATCTTCAAAACCTAGCAACAAAAACCAATACCAGCCCCGCACCTTCACCAAAACCCATTCTTCTCAAGGAAGGTTCCTGTACCTTTCCATTACTAGTAAAAAGATAGCTATAATGATAGCACTTCCCTTCAAGGAACCAACCATTAACAATACCTGTACCAATACTTATCAAGCTTGTAAAGCTAGGATAAATGATGCCACGCTTCTTCCCTTCCCTGAACGATCCATTACAGGCTACCACTACTGGCTACCTTTACTTTAAAGCACTGTACTAGACTAGAGTAGACTTCCAAAACAGTTCCTACTGATCCGTATACCAATACCTTACTTTTAAGAAACGAAAGTGCAACGGCTTTCGAGTAATAAAGAACCTACTTTGCCAGCCTTGAGAAGGGAATGACCCTAGAGCCCAAGCAAACCATCTACGCAAGGCCGAAAACCCGCCAATCAAAACCGCTAAAGCAAATGGGCAAGAAGGTTGAGCTGATGTAAATAGTAAAGGTCGGAAGCTCTAGCTTATGAAGACTCATGTTTTGTCTTGCCTGTGTCAGCTTCCATCTCCCGATGTTGCTACTCGTATCCATTCCTCCGTCTATAAACGACGTAAAAAAGAAGTACCATTCTTTCTCAATACTAGATTCCCTTATCCAGTGCAAGATGAAGGGATTTAGTGCTCGGAGGGCAGAACCTGTCTGTCAATTGGGCCCGATCTAGCTAATAAGAAGCATCAATAGAATGGAGTGGAGAACGCATAGACTCACATCCCCAGCCTTACAGTAGACAAGGTTGTCGGATCCACGGCTCTGCTATTGGAAGCACTACAACGGATATCATACTTCATGGGCGAGGGGAGGATGAGTATGACAGGCCGATACCAACTAGAATTCAAATCTGTATGCCAAGAGTTTGATCAACTTATTCAGGTGGCCAGATAGAAGTTTTTAGAGAAAATGGAGCCGGGTTTCCCTTTTTCCCAAGGGGAGACTGTGCCTATGGCCTCTCTTTCTTAACGCTTACCAGGGTCTTGACTATCTCATCGAAGAGTGGTCTAGTCATGCCTCGGATTCTTGCTTCAGCAGGAAAGAGTGGCAGAACTGACTCACAAGCAGGCGGACAAGCGTCGTTCTGAAAACACCATTCTCGAATCCATCCTTGCAATACTCAAGCCAAGCTAACAACCCTGCCGCAAGAAATTCCTAAAGAGGATCTTTGTTACTTATGGATGCAAGAGAAATGGAACCAATTTCCTCCTAGAAACCAAACTACTTACTAACCGCCAATACGGACAGCTAAGAACTATGGTGATACGTCCACAACATCTCGATAAGTGCCAGGTCATCTTCTGTGGGGAACTGCCCACAATGAAGTTCCCGCAGCAAGTGCCGGATTTGTTTAAAGGATTTTGGAACCCTCTTTTTCCTAACATAAGAAACCCAGCATAGTCCCACTAGAAAGGATTATTATTGATTCCACTTACGGGTCTTTACCAGGGCAGCACATAAGAAGCAAGATCCGTCTGTATCTTTTTCCTTGGTTGGATCGATTTCTGGAACATGGTCAACTGACATGCGCAGCCAAGAATCTCTTTTCTATCCACCCACGAGCCAATCAAAGCGAGAAACGAGGGAAAACACCTTTCCTCTGCTCATTCGAAATTGGATTCTCGATTTATCTGCCACTCCTTTCGCCCGGATGTGGCGGGAGTTTGAAATTGACCAATTTAGATCTCCTTTTTCTCTGTACTTTACAATGATTTGTGTAACAAGTCGCTGAATCCGCTCTTTAATACTGGGTTATCACCGACCTCACCACTGGGTGTGCAATAGATTTATTGGAGTGGAATCAATAGGAAGACAAGGCTTTCAAATATGGAAGAAGTGGGCTGGGCGGTAGAACACCATCTGAACTAATTGGCATACCTTGCTTCTGAAGAGCTAACCAAGGTTTATGGCATCGTGAACGATAAGCGAGGATCTAGGAAGCTTATCCAGGGGTTCCTTAGACGGAGGCAACTTAAGTCTCTGATCATTTAGGCGTAGATATTTCACAATTCGCTTTTGACAATGGATTGTGGATTACCGGGAAAACTAAGACATTTACATCATCTCCCTTAACAGAAGAAATAGAAGCTCGAGGTATCGACAGAGCTGAGCAAAAGCACCAGTGCGTATGGTCCACGTGACTGATGGATGTGCAAAGCTCCGGAATCTCCTACGGGGATGATGATCTCGTACTAGGATGATGCGCTTTGTTTGCATTCCCTTCGACAGAAAGAGATAGCAACAATTCGGGCTAACAAAGGGACTAGAACCGACTTCTTCTTCTTTGATCTTACCTATGATAAATGAGAATCCGCTGTCTTGTTTGGTTGAGGATGAAGCAGATCGGAAATAATAGTATTTCAATGGAAATCCTGTTACTACTTTACTTTCACTTCACTTTTCATGGCGAGATAGACTTGACTCTCCATCTTCAAGTGGTCTTGGCCGATAGGCGTTGTTGTGGCGAAACGGCATATATCTCCTTCGGTTAGCTAGCTACCTGACGTGATAAGGCTACTAGTTCCCTTCACTCGTGCCTACGGCGCACTTACCCATAGCTATTGCATGCAAGCTCAATCTTCTATCTCGCATTGCTACACGCTCGAAACCGCCAATTCGCTCGTATTGCTAACGCAACCTATAGAGTTTGGGGAGTGCGGCGCGGGGAGTATGATGGACGAAGGAGTGAGAACGACTGACGATAGAGCAGGGGGGCTAGCCTGAATTCCTTCTCCTTTCAGGAGAGCATACCTTTATTTTATTCTATTCCTTCGACGAACAATGTACTGAAATGCCTTTTTTCCCCATCCCGCAAAACCGCTTCTTCTGGCAAAAGCCACTTTGGGCACGTCCCACCGGAATTGCATTGCCTGGACTTAGGCTGCTTTCAGCCAGACTGGCTAAAAAGTGCCATAGCTCCAGTGATCCCTCTCCTGTGCTAAGTCTTTGTCTCAATGACTGCGAGATTGCTAAACAATGACTCAATAGAATGCTAATTGATGAGGCCTATCCTTCCCCTATTTCTATTCTGGTAACCCTTCTTTAGAGCGGAGCAAACTCCACGGAAATCCGCTTACCGAGGAAAGAGAAGTAGCGGGAAGGGTGCCCAGCAGTCACTCATATCATGGGATGCACTGGCCACTCCACCTCATTGGCAAGGATGGTTCAACCAGCCATCAAGCAATCGTTTCTATTCTCGATCCAATAAACGGCAGTAAGATGAATGAAACCTTTGTCACTCACAAACCAGAGACCTTTCCAGCTTTCCTAACAGAGGGGAGCACCGGCCCGGTGGAAAAGCAAGAGAAAAATCGACTTCTTCAAAAGGAGACCACTATCTTCGGCAAATCAAATATAGATCGAGTCATGAAGCAGGCTCACTACCTGGAAAGCGTAGATCGGCACCGGCAACTCAAATGAATATCCCCTCCCCTGTGGGATCGAGTTTCTAGGGCTTGCTTGACTTGAGGAAACCACTATCTATGACGACTCAACCGACAAGCTCACTTGCTTTCGATCGAGATGGATTTCCAGGGCAGGGCCTATTCCCTTAACTTACAAGAAAATGCGTATTACAATGATGTGATGATTTAGGTTCTCTGGCGTATTGTGCATGCCATGATTGAGGAATCAACGATCCATCGAGGCGAGGCTATCTATATAGTACTGGAATAGGGGCAAGCCCGGCACACTTAAAGCCATTCCAACAATCTTATTCGTCGTAAGCCCTTCTAGCAGGAGCTGAGTAAAGGTCCGCTCAAGGCCATGGAAAGGCAGATAGTACTTGATACAGGACGAGCCCAGTCTCTATCTAGTACGATATTCTGGTATGTTTCACTGAATTGGCATTTCTAGATACCAAACAAGTAAAAAACAGCAAGTTAGTTAGCTCAGTTGGCATAGGCGAAAAAAAGAAAAGGAATCAACGATAAATCGGGGAAAGAGCCGCAAGCGCGATATCATCTCTATATAGGAAAAATGGATTTTTCTTATTTTATAAAGTTATGGGACCCTGGCTTTAAAATCTTTCTTTTTTCTCGGCTCGAAAGAGAAAATCAAAGTCAGGTAGCCGACGAAAACCGAAATAGCACAGATACAAAGTAAAGAAAGTATACACGCGATAATAGATAGATATATATTATATATAATGTTAGAAGGAGCTAAATCAATAGGTGCCGGAGCTGAACTCGTATTCAGAGATGGAGGAAATCAAGTCTCATGTTGCTCCTCAGAAAATGCGTATAGTATATAGTAATAGTAATAGTAATAGTAATAGTAATAGTAATCTCATTGGCCCACTAGATAAGGATGGGACAAACGCTCTAGTGTATGCGAAACGAGCATTGCGTTTTGTCCGAGAAGTTCGTGAAAGAGTGCTCGTTACATCAAAAGAGATGGCGATGATCTGTCAAATCGACATTGTGTCGGTGTTCAGTCTCCCGCTCCTGTTCTCAACTATACTATGGCTTTCGTTACTATACTATGGCTTTCGTTGGGTAGAGCACGGGAGAATAAAGTCTATAGTGTATGCGTTACTGTACTGGGAAGCTAGCATTTTTGCTTGTCATGGAATCAAGTCTATTTGTTCGAATGTTCTTTTTTTCGTTTCGTTGGAAAAACCAACGCCGACGTCAAGAATGGATCAGTCTAGTCTCCTTTCTCTTTTGGGAGCAGAGCTGAAAAAGATGGAATTGTCAAGTACGATGATATTTTTATTAACGGATAGAAAAATGCTATTATCAAGTAGTAAACCCATTATGATTGCAACTCGTGGGATGCCTGGAATCCCACTAAATCGAGAATCGGAATCGGTGGAGGATGTGCATAGGGTACTCCGAGCCCTCCCCTTATTTAGAGAAATGGAAGGTATCTTGCGTGAGAGGAACCTGAATCTCCCGTCAGTACAGGAAATAAGCGCTTTCCGTGTGAATCTATTCTCTGGTATCCGGCGTGAGAGTGCGATTGCGGACTACGACGCTTTTTGGCGCTCCTTACTCGAGGAGATTCACACACCTCAGGGACGTAGTTGTTTTGGTCAGAGAATACAAGATCTGCACGCCCGAATGTCTGCCGAGGGCAACTGGGACTACTTGATTGCCCAACAAGGCAGAGGGTATTTTGGTAACCTACCTAATCTCAACAGCCCGTTGGATCAATATCAATTTGGAATTCACCCAATTCTGGATCTGAATATTGGTGAGTACTATGTCTCATTCACAAATCTATCCTTGTCTATGCTACTCACTCTCGGTTTGGTCCTACTTCTGGTGCTGCCAATGATTCTTCGTTCATTAGAATGTCGATTCCTCACAATCGCTCTTTGTGATGCTGCGGAACCATGGCAATTAGGATCTCAAGACGCAGCAACACCTATGATGCAAGGAATCATTGACTTACATCACGATATCTTTTTCTTCCTCATTCTGATTTTGGTTTTCGTATCACGGATGTTGGTTCGCGCTTTATGGCATTTCAACGAGCAAACTAATCCAATCCCGCAAAGGATTGTTCATGGAACTACTATCGAAATTATTCGGACCATTTTTCCTAGTGTCATTCCATTGTTCATTGCTATACCATCGTTTGCTCTGTTATACTCAATGGACGGGGTATTAGTAGATCCAGCCATTACTATCAAAGCTATTGGACATCAATGGTATCGGAGTGCGCCTCTTAACGAGGGTGATTTAAGTGCAACGAAATGTACCGGTGGTTCGCGAAGCATCTGGCTTACCGGTCATCTCCCATTCCCGTCGTCGAGAGACTAAAAGAACTATAGCATGCCAGAAACGGGGAGTTGAGGTGGTTAGACCTATACCCCGAAATGCTCCCAGCATAGGAGCCTATGGTTCCATTCTTGTTATTGCTGGAGGTACACATACCTCTTCTCGGTGTGGTGGAGCGATATACGAAAAATAGATGCTAAGCCCGCAATGTCCGATAACGGGGCTTCAGTAGTGAATCTATCGGCACCACAGCAGTGGCATACAACTTTGGACCTAAGGGCCGGCCCCGTTACCTTTCGGAATGGGGGATCCCCGTTGGCAACAACCACGGTAGTAGTTGCGGAACTACTGGGCCAAGAGAGGACAACCTGTTGTTCCTGCTCCTCCTTCTTCGCTTCGGGGACGGAGGTCCTACGGTAGGTAAGAGCACGCACAAGCACTTGGCCGAAGGGGACCAGCGCTTCTACTCCTCCACCGAGGAGCCGTTCTTGCGAGAAGCAAGGGATGTCGTGAACGGTGGGAGGTCAAAGAAAGAGAATTGACCTCTGAATACAGTGATCCTATGATCTAGATAGACTCCGTCCTTTTTTTTTAGATAAGGGTGACTCAAGAGGGGGGAGAACTACCTAACTAAAGAAGAATAGCGCTCTTTAAAAATAAGAGTAGGCGTGGAGAGCTTTTTGCGGGGAAACTTGCAAGTCAAGTTTGGGGGGAGGCGGGCGTCGACCCAACCTTATGAGTATTCGGACTATAACAGTTCCGATGAACAGTCACTCACTTTTGACAGTTATACGATTCCAGAAGATGATCCAGAATTGGGTCAATCACGTTTATTAGAAGTTGACAATAGAGTGGTTGTACCAGCCAAAACTCATCTACGTATGATTGTAACACCCGCTGATGTACCTCATAGTTGGGCTGTACCTTCCTCAGGTGTCAAATGTGATGCTGTACCTGGTCGTTCAAATCTTACCTCCATCTCGGTACAACGAGAAGGAGTTTACTATGGTCAGTGCAGTGAGATTTGTGGAACTAATCATGCCTTTACGCCTATCGTCGTAGAAGCAGTGACTTTGAAAGATTATGCGGATTGGGTATCCAATCAATTAATCCTCCAAACCAACTAAACCGGGGAAGCTGAAGCGGAAATGCAATTCTCGGGTGAGGGAAGGCTTCGCTCGCTCGCTCAAAAAGCTCTAACGCTCGTTTACGAGTGGAGTGCATAAGCCCTTATTGAAGTAGGGCGAGGCCTTACTACACGAGCTCGTAAGTAAAGCACGGAACGAGCCTTGTCTACGAAGCTTCGCTTCATCATCTTGCTTGCTTCTGCCGAAGCTTAACGCACTATAACATAGGCATGCATGATGGTATGGTAGGAAGACTCCTTTTAAGGCCGACCACTACATAGGAGCGATAGGAAGCCAAGCCGTCAAAAGGAAAGGCGAGCAGCCCTTATTGCAATAGCAAACGGCCTACTTATAGCCCTATTTATACCCTTTATCGGGGACGGGCCTTACAAGCTCAATAAATTGCAATTCTTCACCTTTTCCTCAGACAGTGGGAATGAATTTTCTTACTTGATTGACATTGACAGATATGTGTACCACACCGAACAAGCAATATGTCATATGCTTGATGTACCAGCCAAGCCAGCTCTTTTTTTCTCCGTTCCCTTATCCTTAGCGCTAAAGTCAAAATAAAATGCAAGAGAGTTTGTATTTGCAAATGAAAATGAATATGGATCTAAAAAAAATTATATAATCAATCAATAAATAATAATTGGAATAATATAAAAAATATCCTTCGCGTATTCGTTTAGAATCTTGTTGACCCTACTCGCTTACTCCTATTTTCCTGCTTTCTTTTTCGACAGAATTCATTCTATTCTAACTTTCTTGAAAGAATGGGGTTCTGGGCTCACCCTCTCTTCCTTTTTGAGAAAGATGGGCTGCCCTGGGAGTCTCGCCTTGGTGATTCTTTCTCTCTTGGGGGTCTTCTTCGGTAGCGAATCCGCTCTCATAAATTGGATGAATTCTTCTGGGTCGGCTTCGGGATCCGCCTCTGAGAGTTGGCAAAAGTACCTCAACTTATCGGAGTCGGAGGAAAATGCCGCGTCCGAACCATCCACAAGCCACACCCCGCCGAACCCTGAACCTGAAGCACCATCCATTTCGTTCTTGCGAGAACGAATCAAAAATGTTATTCGCTCATGCCAGCGTATACGAAAATAAAAAATCCTAAAAAGGATTAACGAAGATCTTCACCTTGAAACGGCGAGCGCCGAGAAGCGGGTAAAAATCGCCCAGGTCCTCGATAACATGAACTGGAAAAGGGTTTTCTTTTATACCTATACGGGGGAACCTAAGATAAAGCCCATATCGACTTAACGGTCCACGATTGGGATCGCGCACGAAAAGGCTAAACACAGCCTTTTTCTTGTCCTCGGGACAGCGGGCTAGTCCCGTGCCTGTTTTTTTGAGTTGGGGTACACAATCTTCCTTGTGACTGCCAAACCAGATTTCCGTTTTTAGGGAGAAGGTGTAGTCTTTTTGAACGGTGGTATCGTCAAGAAGAACGAGGCCCGCCCCATTTCTGGGGCGGGGGGAAGGAGAAGTGGGACTGTGGGTCTCCTTTCATTTCATACAACCTGATGGATTCGATGCTTCTTTTTGGCTACCTTTTATATGACTCTGACTATTGCTGTTAATAGATACCTGCTTGCTTCTTGCTTACTGGCAACCTTTATAAGATCTCCACCTTCAAGCTTGAGTACAAGCAGCTCTTTAAAAAAGGGGAATTCCGGTCCCTCCCTATCCTTCATGTGCTCTTTCAAGATCACCCTCGACAGCGCAGTTAGGTCTTAGAGAAGGAACTGATTTACCTAAGTCTAAGTAAGTAGCCAACTTCCGATAATCATTCCTAGCTTTGCGCTAGATTCAGTATGGTGATACACATTTTAGAAATAACAAGGGATAATAGCTCTTCTTAAGAGAATGGCTGCTTTGGGGGAGTTCTCTTTCCCTCTAACCTCTAACTCGAAATTGAATAAGAGAAGACAAAGCTACGCATTCACTCGTAGCACTCGTTAGGCCCCCCATGAATATGCATGGAGCCATGCGCATGATTCCAAGAGCGAGGCGAAACTAAATAAGAATAACCAGTAATGTCACGAATGAATGAAGCAAGCACTTTTAGATGGTATCGATCAGAGCCAATCCACCCTGTTCTTTCCTGATTATCGTCACTTAAATGAAATCCCACTAGCTGAAATAGAATCCGTCAAGTAAGAGATAAGCCAGAGATCCAGATCATTAGAATACGTTACCGGTCCAAGATGGGCCTCATCGCGAAAAAGAGTATGTTATTCCTATCACTAGGAGTAGTAGCGCTAGCGGCGCAGAAGGAGAAAGTAGCTAAGCGCTAAGAAGCTATCTAGAGAGTTTCCAGCTGAGGTTTCCTATTGGTATCGGCGGAGAACGGATCTGAGAACAGCTTCTGATTTTGTTTTGCAATCAAGTGCAGGATGAAATGGAAGATAATCAATGGAATCCAAGTATCTTTGCCTTCCTTCTTCGCTTATTATCTTTGGCCAATGTCCCAAGAATAGGTTGAGAGAGAATATCCCCTAGCTTGACTTCCAACTCTTCACAGAGCAGTCGATTCGGTCATCACATGTTACTGGTTGGATGACGATCGGAAAACTCTTAGTAGGTTGGGATCAAGAAGAAGGATTGGTGCCGGACAAGAGATAAGAATAGAGAGAGAGTGTAATCAAAGCAAGGGATAACGGTCAAGTGCACATTTCATTCATGTCAAGGCTATCTGAAAAGCAAGGGAAATCATGATTCATTGGATTGGCAAATCAGACAGATTTAAGAGCTATACTTGGCTAAAGCATAAGACAATACTGCGGTGAAAGCCTTAAGCCAGGAAAATAAAAAAATGTTAATGAATTATTGACCCTAGTCTAAAGGTACCAGTATCTTTCCCAAGCACCAACTCGCTTTCGATTTTTTATGTGGGCTCCCTTTTCCTTGTGTTAAAAGTGCCAACTTCTTAGTTTTCGTACTTGAATTCGGAATTGGCAAAACTTGATCCTATTTGACCTACTGTATAGATAGCCCTATTTAATAAGTTGCTCCTATTTTGGTATTTCGTGCATCCGTTTCCACCATCCATTTCTGCCTCCTGGCAGAAATGCAGGGAATGTGTATCGTTCTAGTCTCTTCGAATCAATCAATATGACTATCGGAAGAAGAATAACTACCTTCTCGAATCGAAATCAAGACTCTTCTCTTGCGGGAAGCGTAAGTAGTGGAATGAGGCTGGAACCCATCAATATCGCTAAACCTGGAGAGTTGCTTGTGTTGGGTTCAAAGTTTCGCTCTACCAAGGCAAGGCAAGATATAATATAATACGCATCCAGCTTTAGCTGAATATAGTGAGTGTTAAGCAAAGTACAGTACGCCTTTAGTTAAGATTTATCCCAGTTTAGTTCCTTTTTAGTTTAGTTAAGCCATTTAGTTTAGTTACGTGAAGTCGGCCCTCGAGTCTTAGTAGAGTAGCCTAAAGCAGTGGAAACTTGCCATGCATTCTACTCAATAGGGAAGTTAAGTTATAGAAGTCTTTCTTCCTCTTCTGGTGAAGCTAGCTACTGTCGTTTCTATTGGTTTCTCAAGAGGCTCAAGGTCTTGCTCTACCTAATCCGATCTAGTTCCGGTCTGTAATGATGGATAGGAAGGGTTGAGAGAACTACGTATCTCGCCTAGCATTTGTGTGTGCGCACCTGCTTTTGGGCGGTTAGCGAAACGAAAGTAAAGACAGCTATGTGTGATGAAGTAAGCCCTACGATGCTCGGTTAAGTAAAGACTGCTGTTATCTCATACAAAACAAGGACTCGGGAGAAGAACTAGTTATCCCCAGAGGGGGAACTATGATTCTCTCAGATGTGTCTATCGATATAGATCAAGTTGAGTGTTCAGCGAAGTATGCTAGCCATTGGCCTTACGTTCAGGATACTCCTTCCTGTCCTTGCGATGTTTGGTTAAGTGTTATCAATCAGCTTTCCTCTTCTTCCAGCATTCTTCTAATCATTGGTTTGCCTCTAACGATGGTTGAATAGCTCCTGTTGTTTGTCTCCACCTTCCTTCTCCCTGTAAGTTGTCCTCATACTCCCAGTTCTTTCTCTTCTTTCTTTTCTTCCTCTACGACTTTACTATACTATATTATTCTTGAATAAGCTAGTGATTATCTGAGGCTTACAGTATGGTATACCGAGGGCTAACTCCACTACTTCAGATTGTTGAATCGAATATACCTTCTATATACCTAGCTTAGAGTATTTGAACCTGTTACGTCGATTGCTGAACCACTTTGACGCGTTGGCTTTGGCTCTGGCTTTTCCTATATCTGAATGTTTCGGAAGAGTCCGTGGCTATCCTGCGCGAAAGAGGAAGAACTCAACTCTTTGCAAAAAAAGGAGCATCGCTCTAATCACTTATGGTTGTTCCTTTCCAGGATGGATGGCTACTGCATATTATCATATAGAAATCAAATGAAAACCCTACTGAATTAGGCAAGCGATTATTCGCATCGTTGCTTAGGTGCTCTAACAAGCCGCAATTGGTTAGAGATTGGATCAAGTTCCAGGCTTTTTAAAAAGTGCCTTCCAGCTTACTTAATTGACTCGCATGGGCTTTCTCGCTATAAACGAACTAAACGAAGCGCCTAAAGAGAGAGATCCGCGGGACACCAGTCAATAAAGTAAAAAGAGAGTATTCTCTTATGTAGTCTTATTCCTTCCCACCCCCTTGTGGGTGCTGCTCAAGCAGCTCAGGAGGCGCCAACCCCACAACCACAGGTAGAAGGAGTTCCAGGTGCGGCGTCCAGATCAGGGACTAGTGGCCCGTCCTGTTCGGATGTAAAGGAAAGATGAAAAACTTTTCTCAAACAGTGGGGAAAGGGCCCCATACGTCAAAGCCAGATAAAGAATCTCCAACAAGATTCGAAATTGGATCGTTCAAGTCCAAAGGATAGAGAAGAAATCCTCATGGTCACCAGAAGATTTTTCATCGAGACAAAACGCTGCTAACGCTGTAGTATTGGAATATTGGGACTACTATACTACTGCGAGCGGGAAAAAAAGAAAAACCTTCTGTCGACTAGAGTTTGATGTCGATTTATCCACACTTCCATGACTTCTAGAGGAAAGCTAACTGCTTGCTGGCTGGGAGCTGTATGAGCGGTAACGTCCACGTACGGCTCCGTGAGAAGGTGGACGGAAATTTGTTGTACCTCACTCCCGTCTTCAATGGGGTCTGCTCTTTTTTTTTTGGGAGAGTATGCCAATATGATCTTAATGAGGTGCGGGGCTTTGCATCTGACATTCGTTGGGCTTTCCTCTGCGTCCCGGCCTTTTTGTGCAATAAACCCCTCCGGCCGAAGACTAGTGATAGGTGGTCCCGCGGAGCTTTCGGAGAAGGGTAGCCTAGTGTGTAAGCACAGCAATGAACCGCGGCGAACCCTCAGACGACCCTTCTAAGATAAGGGGGGAGACCCTCAGTAGTGGTGACCCTTTGACTCTTCCACTGACTTATATATGTACCGAATGCTCATACGGGAAAGTGAACTCCTGGGTCTGGGGGTTGCTCCGAGAAAAAATCCTTTCTTTCTCGTCCACTCCAGGGGGTGCGGACACACCTGCGCGGATTACAGGTGACGGTTACAAGAATGGCGGGGAAGTGAAGAGTACCCGACGACATTCAGGGATGAATGTAGACCCATCGGGCAGGGATAATCATTCCGGTCCTGGGAGAGGTGGCGACACCAGTCTGAGCTGAGGGAAGCCAGCCAATTGAGTCACTGAAACGACCGCAGGAGGCGCACCCTAAGCCCAGCTTCTCGGAGCTGCTATTGCGAAATACGGCTTCCTTAATATACAAATTTCCACAAGGGGGCTGGGCTGCTCGCCTTCATAGAAAGGCGACCGGGCCTAGATTAGATGTTCGCCTTTTTATAGAATAGAAAGAGAAGGTAAAGGGGGGCTTTATTGGTAATGGCTGAGGTCCATGAAAGAATCGCTGGAGCACATCAAGCGGGCAGAAGAATGAGATGGCTGATACACAGATATGGGTTTTATTGGCCAAACATGGAAAAAGATTGCAATAAATACGCCCGAGGATGTCCAAAGATACAGACCGATTAAAAACCTGTAAGCGGAAGAATTACATGAAATCATTAAACCTTGGCCATTCCGAGGTTGGGCAATTGAAACAATTGGAAAAATATATCCTCCTTCCAGCACCTTTTAACAATCTTCTTCTGTGTTGAAGCGTAATAGGAAGAAGCCAAAACATTCTTTCAAGAATCTCCAAATCCCCCATCCACATAACCCCTTATTTTCTCTCCAATGGTAGATTCGAAGAAATTCGCATGCTCATATCGTGCTCTCATCCCAACCCCAAGAAAATAGAACTCAAAGAGGAGCCATATGCTTCATATATTGATGGTTTCTTGGAGGGATGGATCCTAATGCAAGCAAGCCGGAACTCTTCCACATAATTTTCAAGGCGACGCTTGGGCCTTCCATGTTATAGTCAGCCAACTCTATTTTCTCAGGTACCTGAGAAAGAGTAAGAACACCTGCGTTCCAGTATACCATCCTTCCATGCAGTAGTAATCCCCCCCTCTAAAAAAGTAAGTTGAGATTCAAAGCATTCCCGTAAGCTAGTAAGTCAATCAAAGCTATAACTCTATTTGTTAGTTTCAGGAAACTGGTACATATTTATAATAATAATAATATATATTATATCTTTATATTATTATTATTTGGTATTTACCAATTTTAGACTAAGCATAAATTCATTTTGAAAGAAAAGGCAAATCCCCAGAAATAAAGGATTTTTACTACGTTACCCTCAACTCAAAAAGTACTCCGGCAGCGTGAGTGAGTACAGGCTCATATTCCTATTTATTTTCTGACAAGGGAGGGATGCGTAGGATTTCTTACAAGAGAGATCGAAGATAGGGAGGTACTCAATATAATGTGTACTCTTTCAACTGAAGATGACGATTGAACTTTGGTACCGCAGCAAATGATCAAATGGACCGTGGGTACTAAACTAAACTAAGAGTAGTAACAACTATTCCTTCGCAACTTCGCCCTTCGCACTTACCTTTCGTCCGGTACGTTGTTCAAATGTTTTTCTGGGATTATGTTGGTGATCTTGAAGGGTTGTGGAGTATGCATGGGGGCAGTCTGTTGGTGACAACCTGTTGAACTCAGTTTATGCTATGGGTAAGTGTGTGCAAGACTTTATGGCGGATGAGAAGATTCACAAGCCTACGCTGCTTGGGCCGCATTTTGCTTTGCTGGTAAGAAAATGCAGTAAGTTTGTTTTTTTCCGTCCTGTATTGTTGGTGGGTGATTACAGTATGGCTTTAACTACTAATGTTTGCAATCAAAAGGTTTGGCTGTATGAGCATACTCAAGTGGTAAGTCTACGACTTGGTTGGTATCTGTTTCCTCGATTTAGAAACAGGAAGCTTGAGAACCAGGAGTGAGTTCGTCCCAAGGGTGGGTTCGTGAGATGGATAATGATAGGTTTATCATGCAGCCTTTGTATACGCTGCTGACAGACAGACGAAGAAGCTTTTTTGATGTATAGCAACGTGCGTGAGCCGTGCTAAGCAATCATATTAATATCCTTCGCTACTTATTTTGGATGCTGGTGGCTTGGCTTATTAACTGCTCTAAACCTTGCAATGATCATGGAGGGCGCGTTTGCACTCGTATATTTTATCGGGTCTGGCACTCGTATATTTGCATATTCCCGTTCTCGTCCTATAGCCTATAGCGGATCACCTTACCTCAAATAAGAAAGAACTAACTGGCTAACCCTCGCACTCCAATAGCCTGCCTCCAAAGCAAGAAACCCATCTATAAGTCTATAAGAGAGCCCTGGCACTATAGACCCGCAAAAGGGTTGATCGATCAACATGCCAAGAAACTAGATCTGCTGTTCCACACTTTGTCTTTTATTTGACGTATTCGACCTGGCGCCCCAAACAGAAGGCAGATACTGGCAGATCTACTCCTTTCCTATACTATACTATACCGCCCCGATACCCAGTTTCCTTGGGTAAGAACAGAGATGAAGTCCGTCCCTTAGCCTAGTCTATATCCACTAATGTTGTTGTTTTATAGAGGAAGACTGTCTTCTCGGGGAAGACAGGCTTTCGAGGACAAAAGGAAAGATACATGAAAAAATCCCAACTTAAAGTAGTGGAATTGCCAAGCCTATCGGGTAAGCGAACTGTCTAAGACTGGCGAAGGGAAAGGACTGGTAGGAAACCCAAACTCGGATAGTTGGGGAAAGGAATGCAAGTATGCCAATGATAAAGAGTAACCATCACGCACTTTTCCAGTAGGAATACAGGCATTTCGACCTATCTTTTTTTACTTTGTTAGGGACTCATTCTTTCTAGCGTACAGTGGCACTTGTCACCAGCTCTGCAACTCGTACAGCTATTTCTTCCTCCTTTTAACCTACAACAGCGCTATACCTACTATTCTCTGGCCTTATCTTTCAAGAATGTGCTTGCGCCAGTTGATCTTTCGGGTATGAAGCCTAGACAAGTAGAAGGGGAGAGAGTAGCGAGTTGACGAGCGAGTGCTCTGCTCTATCATTTATTACAAGAAAAGTCAAGCTTGAAAACTGCTTCTTCTCAACCAGGATACGAGCCAATCCCTAGCCTAGAAGCGAGGAGAGAGGGTATTTCAAATTCACAAAGCCAAACTGACAAGCGAGAGCCGGTGAGTAAGGTGGAGGCAGAAAGGAAGTTGTATGAATCTCTTTTTCCCGGAAAAGTATACTTGTGAGGAAATCAAAACCAAGAGGGCGGCATCGCTTCGCGCCTTGTTTTTCTGGTAAGGAAAGTCCTATCCTAGCAATAAGTGATGAAAGTAGTACCCAAGCCATTCGTTGGTCTTTGACCCCTGTAATAATGGTTGTCCCGAGCTGTATGAAAAAAATCGCTATCCTTCCGCCAACCTAAATGAATGGAAAACTTACTATCTCTATCTATATCTCTTTATTCAAGTACCGATCTTATTTCCCGGCTCCAAAGAGCATATTTTAATATTCAAAATAGAAGAGAGAGAAAACAAAAAAAACAGGAATTGCGCTATCGAGTTCACTGCTTTAGAGAGGGTGCGCAGGGTATCGTCCCTATCTCCTCGTGCCCTAGGCTTATGTATGTGAAAAAGCAAACAATGCAATTTTGTGGAAATTGGATTCTCATCCGTGAGGCCCCAAGTGCTACTTCTCAGGGTAAAGGCAAGACAGCTTGAAAGGTGGAAGCTCTCTATAGTGTCAGTGCGAGTGGAATAGGTTCGATCGATATTACTTCGGCGTCGGCGGGTACGGTAGTATTGTTTGATCCGTTGAGGAGGATTTTCTTTTCGCTAACTCAAAAGTCTTTTTCTTCTATCAAGCAATGTCTCAGTTCCTTTGATTGAACACGTGGATGGAGTAGTTCACTCTGGTTTGAGAAATAGTGTTAGGGCATTTAATTTAGTACCAGAACTTCAGAACTGGGGGAAGACCTTATATTAATATTAGTAGTAAGGACTATCAACGCGAGTACATGCACATTAATAACATAGGTTAACATTCAATTCAAGAAAGTGAGATGAGTTACTTTATGTTGGAAAGGAGTAAAAGTAAGAGAAACATGCATACATTAGTAAGAAAAAAAGGACATCGATATATGGGTAACATAGGCCTCCTCCCGTTCATTAGTCTTGGGTGGGATGCTAGTGGGGGCTGAGCATAAAGCCAGGCTCTTTGTCTTCACTTCCTATCCGTTTTATACTGTACGAGCCGAGCTTTACGTCCTACTAATTTAGTCTTTTCCGATCAGATGCTATTCCGACTTCCCATTTTTCTACTTTTCTGTTGCTATATGCGTAATTCAGGCTCTCTTTATGCCCATGCATGCATACACAAAGCAAAGATGACTTGAAGATGCCTTACCAAGAAACTGGAATCTCTAATCCCTCTTTGGAATACTCATACTTCCTTCTACAAGGAAGAAACTGAGCAGCAGAGATTTTGGCAATAGCAAATCAAATGTCATTTATCCTGCTAAGGTACTTTACTTTCCCTTGACTTTGATTGACTTTCCTTTCCAAAGCTATGATCAAGGAAGCAGGCCAGGAATGCTCTTATGAGAAATGGAGAAGCAGGAATGGTATTCCCAAGCAAAGATAGAAAGAAGCCTTGCCTTCCCTTAGACCTGGAGACATATCCACCAAGAAACCAGAGAAAGCTATGAATGAAACTTCACTTAACTTATAGTGCTTCGTACGCGTTCATTACATGAGATCTGTTTGCCTGTAGTGTAGTACATCCCTCCAGTATTCGAATGAGCTTGATTTCTCGAATTGGTACAATGCTCTTCTTGTCTCTTCTTCTAAAGAGTGAGAGTGCTGGAGTGGCGTGTCTCTCTAGTAAGGTACAACTATACCGGAGCTGATATCTCTTCCGCGGGTGATTCTCCGGTAGAGAAGGCAGTGCTTAATACCGGTAGTTCGACCTTTCCCAACGGATGCGATCCAGACCCTTTCTTGGAAAACCACGGCCTGTTGCTAAGAAGGAAAACGAGTCCTCTCCTGTTGCTCAAGCCCAAGAAGTATCTGACCCTTGGGAGGCAAAGCACTAGAGAACAGAGATCATAGGGGAGGAGCTATCCCCGAGCTCCGGACCAGAACCAGTTTCTCCAACCTGGCCTGCTTCCTTTCCTTTAGCCTTGCTTTTCTTCTGATTCAGTCCAAAGATAGAGACAAAAGAAAGGTAATTATTGAATCGGACTTGGCTTCTTTTTCGGCATGGGCAAAGGTTTGGCAATTCCACCATTAGCAAAGGTTTAATCGGTTGACGGTATCCTTGGGGAAAGGCACCTGCTTTTAGCAATGGTTGTTATTGGCAAAAGGAACACTTTACTCGGCTTGTAGAAAACTCTGGACTAGGCTGAAGCAATTAGTCTCCCGTGTCAACTACTCATTTCTGTTTATCGATTTTCTATGCTTTCGTTCCTCTCTTCCCCGAAGAAAGTATTCCTCGCCTCGCATAGAAGTCAGTGAATTGATGCTCCAATACGGATAGAAGTTAGTTCTTCCTCAGGTAAGAGATCTGAATCATGCCAAAATGATGGTGCAGTTCATTCCAATCCCAATGCGTCTGTTCGCCTAGCCTACTACCCCTAGCCTTTATCCTACTATCCTCGTAACTAACTGTAGTTCATCCATCGATATCCATTCCTCGGCATCCGTTAAAGGGTACCTTTATCCCGTTAAAAGGTTTCGGCTCGGCTTTAGGGTGGGTTTCTCTTTTAAACCAGCCTAATCGAATCCAGGAGTAAGGAATATACAATTGGATGCTTTCCCCCTCCATACCGGGTAATGATTGGTATGGCAAGGCTATCCCCATGATCAGTTATCCCAACCGAATCATCCCCTAGCGCGATTCCTATCCTAAGCATTCGTTCCTACGAGCCAGAGCAGCATCCTTTCCTTGAATTGACGTATATGAGCGTTGTTATCAGGTACGCCAATATGAGATTTTCCGGACTGACTCTTTCCTTTGTTCATAGATCGATCTAATTACGTATATACAGGCTCCGCACCTAGAGGCTCACCTTCTTTCGCCAATAATAACGCTAGAGAACGTAGTGAGCGCTAGAGTAGAGATATTCCTTTTCATCTGAGGTTTATTCCTTCCTATTCCTTTTACGAGCGCAATACTAATCGAATCCAGTCCCATGTCTCCGGTTCTGCTCCTATCCCTCTAACAAAGGCAAAGGGGCACGGTACCAATGCTAGGCTCTCCTTTTAACAAAGTTAGGATCATTCTCATATATGGGCAAAAGTAGTAAACCCGATTTCCCTTCGGAAAGTAGATGATGGATTTTAAAAAGTTGATCTCATATAGCGGGGAAATCAATGAATAGCATTTTCACTAAGCTTTGGAAAAGGAAGTGGGTCACCCATTGCAAAAAAGTTAGGAACACATATAGGCGAAAGTACTACTTTTTAATTCAACTATAACTGAGCGGAACCTTCCTTTTGGGGCAAGGCACGGCAACAACGGAAAGGTTAACCAGGATAAAACAAACCTAGTACTACGCCCTCCAAACAGATCGTATCCTCGGCTATTTCATTAGAAATATAAAAAGCATATTTCCCTGGCGTCAACCCCGGAGGGTGTAGAAACCATTTCTTTTCCTTTGCTACTAGATACGATGCTTTTCGTGTAGGCTACGCTTTTCGCAAGTATTGTTTATTTGTTCCGAATAGAGTATGCCTTGGTTTAAGAGAGGAGGCATCTGGATAGCTAGGGATATTGACACGGATAAGCTCTTAGGCAAAGCAAGGCATCTGCCAACTTGTATGCATCACCCTGTGCTTTTGCACATCAATGGAAAAGATAGGAACAGCGAATCCTTGTAGGAGACGGGTTGGTTTACCGGTGCAGTTCATATGCTTCCTTGCGCTAGAAACCAATACGCACGTACGAGGCCTACGATTCTCTAGTTGTATTGGCAAGGAAAGAAGATGCTATGGGAATGTTTGGAATGAAATAGCTTAGGAAAGGCAGGATCTGCTGATGAAAGTGGGCCGGAGCCAGAACTAGGATAGGGATCAGATTGGGAGCAGGTTAGATGCAACCGCCGGGAGGACAATCCGACTTCGAAGTACGAGCAGGGATATTCGATAAAAGGAATTCCAATCGGAATAAAGGGTGAATTCGATTAGTTGAACAGGCAGCAGATGAAGTGATGGGAGCTAGCTCACTTCCTTCAATGAACGGATTTGCCTTGATTTGAGATTTCTAATTGAATCAAACTCTCGCCCTTTTGAGATTGAGTTACTTCCTTGCCTGGGCTAGTCGTAATCCCTTCTTCTGTACAAGATGGTTAGAGCTAACCCCAGTACTACTCCTTTGGCTGCAGAGTACCACCTCTTCCTCAACTGGATCTGGTATTCTTCCTCGAACCAGTGCTTCCTCGGAGGATGGTTCTACTTACTGTCCCCTCTACTTTAGGTTTGGAGTTCAGCTACACCTTTTGGCTTTGCATGAATGCCATTTTCCTCTGTGTCTCTTTCCTGCGGGTGCTTGGTCTTTTGCTAAACTTGTTATTTGGCTCTCTTCTTTGTCCCTAGTTCCTGTTTCATGCCGAGTTTCTATAACAGTACCTGCATCCTGCCTTTTAGCTTATCCGTGGACCAGTGCTCTTTCTTTCCGCTTTGAACGGACGCCTACAACTAGATAATTTGTCGGATGACAATACAATACTACAAGCAGGAGGGGACACAAATCCTTTAGATTTCGCTAGTGCAACGCTCGTATTGACCTTTAGCTCGTGGGAATCAATCGTAGTTTTGATTTCATATCCTACGTAGTATTTGCGTGGGCCTCGCTCGTATGCAAGGAATAGGTTTAGGAACAGGGCTAGCGAAGGAAGGGACCAAGGAAGGAATTCGTAGCCCAGAACCTTAAGCAGGAGCTCATAACTACTACGAATGGAAAGATTCCAGCTATTGAAGCTTAAAATAAAAGAACAGAAGAAAAAGATAGAGAGGTTCAAGTTGATGGAATCCAAATCTTATGCTGATTCCAGTGATGATGACATATTTGCACATATATCATATTCCACTTGATCGATATACCAATTCCTGAAAAAAGAAGAAGATAGTGTTGTGTTAACCAGTTGGAATGTCATGAAAGCACTTACTTCCGAGACAGCCTGTCCTCGGCTATTTCATTATCAAAAGGAAGTATTGGCAAGGCTGTAACATTACATGCAGGTCCTAGCCTACGTTCGTTGGTTCAGATCTACTCCTAGCAGTGAGAGCCGGATATGAATACTAATTTGTAGGCTACTTCGCAATGAACACCAGAGCTATATGTTTGTTTATTCACCTAGTTCCTATGTCCGCCTTTTCCGCGCCCGCTCTATCTCTAGATATATCTCTTTATAATCCATCTCAGATAAGTAATGGTAGTCTTGATCATCCCTATCATCTTCCTCTTCCCAGCCGTCTACGCGAAAACCAAAGAGAATCAGAGAGCCGAAGGACCTCAAACAAATAGCTGGTTGCGTTAAAGAGGCGTGGATACTTGCAGGAGATTGGAACACGTATGCCGATCCGACCGAGGCAGTCCAGGCAAATGCATGAAGTTGAAAAACAGGATCGACGAATGTAAGCTTCTCGACACACCACCCAGCCTATGAAATCCCTACCTACCATTCCAAGACCCAAGTCTGTAATTCCTACTGCCGTGCTCCATTCGGAAAACAGGCCTTAGAACGCTAGTTACTCGACTGTGCCTTCAAGGAAGGTCTGGAACCTGAGAGGTGAGTTCTGAGAAGCCAACCGCATTCATTGGTTTTGAAAAAGAAGAAAGAAAGTAAAAAAGGCTTAATTACTAAATATGGCTATCTTTAACTACACCACTTTTTCCAACGTTGCTTTCCCTAGGACTTCGTTATTCGCAATTAGGAAGGGTGTAGATGTACGCAGCTTCTCCTCATGTTGTTGGCCGGAGTAAGGAAGAAAGCGTAGTAGTACAATGCTGAACATTCCGGAGCAATGGAAGTTTATCTTGCCGCTGTGTAAAGTGTCGCATTCCCCTATTCTTCGTCCGATGCCGAAGCATCTCCCTCTTATTAGGGTAGGACCCCTGAAGAAATTTCCAGAGATATACGAGAAGGCGCGAAGCGTGGATGGAGTTTGCTTAGGGGAAAAGCAGTCCAACTATGGGCTCATACTAGTTTGGCATTAACATGCTTGGTATTGGCATCCCCCTGAAAGAAGGCTAGGCTTATTCACCTACCTCTTCTTGCTGGAACGTGAGCTATTGCTTTGGTCAACAACCAACGCTTGGAAAGTAATAGTTCTAAGAAAGAGCAAACTGCTAAGCCTGAGAAGAAGAATCATAAAAAATCATAGAATGCTAACAACCAGCTTCTTCCAGCTTTGTACATCATTTATTGTATCGTTTATGGGTGCTTGTACATCATAATATCCTCTTCATATCTTTCCTTTCTCGAGTGAGTGGTGGGATGGATGTCCTACCACGAACGGAAGCTGACAGAGCAATATCTATTCATATGCTTCGTAATCCTTGATTTCCCAAAGATAAGATTCCTTGCCAAGCCAAGACTCTTGAGTGGGATATTTCAACTACTTTAAAGCGAGGAGGTGAATGAGCAAGCAAAAGGTAGGCTAGGCGGTCTCGCCCATCCCATGATTGGTGGACTTCCTGCTATTTCAGAGTAAGCATCAGCATCTCTTCCATCTTGTTCTGGGCCAAGCAAACCAACTATTTAGTCCAGGCACTCGTATTGAAATGGAAAACATGCTTCTTTCTGCTATCGACCAATCCGGATCCGAGAATGATCTGCCCCATCGTTATTAGTAAATGTGGGGTGTAGTGCTGGAACCTTTAGTTCTGTGGGCGTACAAAGCATGTGGCTTGTTTGACTTGACCTATGGGATGGGGGTACCAATCTTCGTTGCATTCAGGATTGACCTGAGGAATGGGCCGGAGTATCAGAATAGATGTGCTTCGTGCGACTCGTTTCGACTAGCATGAAATCCGGAATAACAAGAAACCCTTGTGCAAGTCGATGATTGATTGCTTGAGAAACAGAAGTATGACATCTCTTTTTTCTCGTATTACAACAACTAGGCTATTCGGATTGCTTTGCATGCTATTCTTCGAGTCGAAGCTTGTCCCACCTAAGTGCCGTGCTTCATTCTCTGCGGCAAACCTCAAATCACTCAAATAAAAATCATAATAACCGAGGCCCGAGGCTAGTCTTCATTCTCGTATCCCGAGGCGGCTTTCTCTATCTTTAACCCGAGGCTAGTCTTCCTGGGGAGGAGTTTCTTGCCCGGTTCCTAGCTTTGGCTGGCAGGTTGAAAGTTGCGTATTCATTCAATAGAAGCAGATCCCTAATCTCGATTAGTAACCTTTGTAGGTCATTGTTCTGTCAGGGTTTCGAGGGATAGGGGCTGGCCGACCACCGGATCAAGAGAAGCATTAAGGAGAAGCAACTTAGATTGAAGCTTTTCAGGTCGATGACTTTATATCAAAATTTAATATAACTTTTTATGTTCGTCACATTAGTAGTGACTCACTCCCTTACCCAAGTAAAGTCATGAAATACTTCTCTTTACTAGATCCTGGATCCTGGCTACTCTACTTACTAGAGCTAGAGCTCTACTCACTTCAGTAAGAACCTTCCTTCCGGTTGTCACATTTCTAGCTAGTGATAAAGATCTCTTTCGAGTTCGGAGCAGGGAGGATAGCGAAGCGATTCATACATAGCCTTTCAAGGTAGTGGAACTGGCAAGTGTCTGGATTGGATGGACTTCCATGCTTTGGCGGAACACTTCACTTAATGAGTGATGCCCATTATACTACAAACCTTTTTGAGAGAGGACTTTGCCAACTAGGAAGTCTGCTATCCCAACCAATCGACCAGGATCGAGTGCACGAATCGCTTGACCTAGTATGATATAAAGTGCCTCCTTCGAGTGCATCTATAGAGCATCCTTTCTGCATCCTGCATCTGCTTCAGGAATGGATCAAACTAGGTTGTCGGCGGAAGTAGTGGTAGTGGCAAGGTATCCATGGTTTTCGGTGGAAGTAGAGTATCCACTTAATCGTCTCCTGTATCATTCCTTTAGCTTGCGGAGGCCAGGTTGTAAAAACCAATTAATTGCTTTAGCAAAGAGTCTGGCTCGACTTCTTACCTTGAAATCTGGAAACTTCCATCTAGATCGTCGTGGCAACTCCACTTCCCCACTCTTTCCGCTTTGAAGCGTTTCTCTTAAAGACAAATGGGTTCTCTTTCTGTCTTCGTATCCAGAAGCTAGAGATAGGTTCGGTAGTAGGGCATGGTTAAGTCCGTGTCAGAATGAAGTCAGGGTTTCCGGGTGCCTTGTTGGAATCTTACTCGTAAAAACGAGTGCCTTGTTGGAATCTTGCTCGTCAAACTAGTAATATATCGTATTTAAACGTATGCGAGGATTGCTTTCTTCTTTCGTTCTCAAACTGATCGAATCAATGGCCAGGATAGGAATGTTCCCTGAGAAGAGGGCAGGGCAGAGAAGAAGGCCGAGTAGAAATACCTCCGATCTCGATTCCTTTCATGTTTTGGTGCCGCTAGCCATCATTCCTCGTTTCTCGAGAATCTCCGTTGATGTCGTTTCCAGAGAATGGCTTAAGTGTTGAACTTCTAAAAACCATGGCCTTATCCAAATAAACTGGTGAAAGCACCATCCTTATCTAGAGAAAATAAGTGACTTGATTGACCCGTTTCCTTTCTGGGTCTGGTGATGGTTTAGCTTCCGGTGTCCCAGGATGTGGTAGTATTTATTGGTCCCCAACCAACCATGCCTTGCGCCTAACTTGACTCTGCAGCCCTTGCTTCAAAGTAGCCAGCCGACGAAACCAATGTTAGAGCCTGTAACTTAGGACAGAACAGCCTTGCCTTTCTTAAACAAAAGAGGGAACTGCCTTTCCTTTCTCAAACAAACCTGTACTGGGTGAATGAAAAAAAGGAAATAGCTGGTTACTTTTGAGAGTACAGCTGCCGAAACAGCTTCTTCCTGTAGGCGTTAGCCGATTTAGTATCAGAGGAGTACCTGTGAAGTAAAACTTTTGTCTGTAGCTCAACAAGTTCCGTTTTCTTGTAATAATAGAAGTTCAGTGCGGAACAAGATAAGTTTTTCCTTTACAATGTTTTTTATTACCATACTACAGTACAACAGTAAGTTCTTTCTTCTGACCAGAGCCAGCGCTTTAACTAGTTCTACTCTCCCAGCCAGCTATCCTTCTTCAAACTAGAGAGAGAGCTATCCATATTCCTATTCCTGTGACCTATCCTTATATCTCGAGCACTACTTCTATCACCGATTTCTTACTTCTCTCCCAACTTTGCCTAACAACCCGAATCTCTTTCCTGTAGCTAGTCGCTGATAGTCAGTCTATCTCCTTTCCTTGCAAACTCTCTAAGCTTTAGGTAGTTCGCCGTGCGATGGGCCTGAGGATCTATTCCAAAGGGTGATGGGTCGTGGGTACGACTCTTCAGAAGGCGCTTTTGCCAACCACCGAGCACCAACAAATGAAGAGAGTTACCACAAGTATGAGACCACTGAAACTACTTCGCCTGCTTTGAATCAGAGCAAACTGCTTTTAAGTATAAGACCACCAATCTAGTACGCAACCATTGCCTATTATGCCATCCATATTGTTGACTTTCACAGACCCACTATGACTGCCTACGCCCATATAGATAGAGAAAAGTTCACCTAAGGATAATAAAACGTTTGAGGAAGGTTACCGCTTACGATATACCTATATATAGATAGTGTAGTGTTGTAGTGTGTTAAGTAGATCGGTCCCATATAAAGTTGCAATGTATCTGCAATGAGTTCATCTACTCCGGGGTGTTCTCCGCACTTCTCAAGAAAGAAATAGTTGGAAATTCCCCGGATCGTCTGCGCTTGGCTTGGTATTCTTATACTGAATCGCTGTTGGATAAAAGAAAGCATAAAGTTTTTAAGCCTGCGTTCTCGTTGGCGAAACCACTAGGAGGCAACCATGAAAGCGGTTTCTATGTTTCGATCGAACCAACACAGCTTTACGCTTCTTTCCAACTCTACCCACGCTTCGGGTTCGCACTTACTTTACGCCTTACCGAACTTGGGCTTAGTTCAGCCAGCTTCGTAACATGCCTGCTCAAAGTGAGTAGTTGGAAGTTCCTGTAAGCATCTTCCCATGAATTGACGTATATAAGCGTAGTTATCAGGTACGCCGTGAGCTGGATTCTATCCCGAGGATAGAGATTGATGGGTAATAGTTTTGATAGAAAACTCGTATGTTAAGTTCTCTAGTTGATGTGATGCGGCTCGATTCATCATTGCTCTCACATCAATGTTTTCGGTTCCCTTTTTACTCTCCCATTTTCATAGAGAAAGATGTTCTGATTCAGTTCTCTCTGAAAAGGAGGGGCCCTTAGGGACACAGTAGTACCATTTCCATTGTGCGAAAGGTCGTGTCCTGGTAGCCTCTCTGCTGTAGACGGTCTCATTGGTAAATTCTTCCATTTCTGAAATTGTCAAATCGAGATTGTGTGGGTGTTCAGTCTACTCTACCGCTCATGAAAAGATTTCGTTGGGTAGAACCAAGTCTCTTTTGGGAGCAGATTGTATTTGATTTTATATAGTTACTCCATGATGATGATGACTAGATGGAGTTCCACTGATATGAAGAGAAGAAATAGAATATTGGCTAATATGGTGCCAATTCGTAATTTAAGTTTACCTGATTATTATGAATATGAAGAAGAATACCCTCCAGTTTCAAGAGAGGCAACCAGAGGGGTCTGTATACTCCTACGAATAGACAGATATTTATCTTCAATTGGAAGGAGCATTCAAGACCGTGAGGTTCTACGCGATTTCCGCCAACGGTTACTCTTTCCCCAACGCGAGGCTGGGCACAGCTTTTCCGAAATATATGATGATATACGAGCGCATGGGGTAGAAGCAAGTCGATTGGGTCAGCCTCTAAGAGATCTGTACGATGAGATGGAAAGGAACGGCGAGATAGTAAATAACGGCTCAATCATTATCCCTGGAGGCGGCGGACCAGTAACAGAAAGCCCATTGGATCAATTTGGAATTCACCCAATTCTGGATCTGAATATTGGCAAGTACTATGTCTCATTCACAAATCTATCCTTGTCTATGCTACTCACTCTCGGTTTGGTCCTACTTCTGGTTTTTGTTGTTACGAAAAAAGGAGGGGGAAAGTCAGTGCCAAATGCATTTCAATCCTTGGTGGAGCTTATTTATGATTTCGTGCCGAACCTGGTAAACGAACAAATAGGTGGTCTTTCCGGAAATGTGAAACACAAGTTTTTTCCCTTGCATCTCGGTCACTTTTACTTTTTCGTTATTTCGTAATCCCCAGGGTATGATACCCTTTAGCTTCACAGTGACAAGTCATTTTCTCATTACTTTGGCTCTTTCATTTTCCATTTTTATAGGCATTACGATCGTTGGATTTCAAAGACATGGGCTTCATTTTTTTAGCTTCTTATTACCAGCGGGAGTCCCACTGCCATTAGCACCTTTTTTAGTACTCCTTGAGCTAATCTCTCATTGTTTTCGTGCATTAAGCTCAGGAATACGTTTATTTGCTAATATGATGGCCGGTCATAGTTCAGTAAAGATTTTAAGTGGGTTTGCTTGGACTATGCTATTTCTGAATAATATTTTCTATTTCTTAGGAGATCTTGGTCCCTTATTTATAGTTCTAGCATTAACCGGTCTGGAATTAGGTGTAGCTATATCACAAGCTCATGTTTCTACGATCTCAATTTGTATTTACTTGAATGATGCTACAAATCTCCATCAAAATGAGTCATTTCATAATTGCATAAAACGAGGAGCCAATCATAGAACTACATATGGTCTGATACTACTAACTTCCTTGAAAAGTGGAAGAGTAGTTATGTAGGCAGTTGCCGTTCCAGAAATGTAGCGGTTGCTCGACCAAAGCCGGTCATCAAAGAGTCAGTAAGTAGTAATTCTATCAATTACCAATTCGTGGAATTCTCATGTTCCAATCAATAAGTGTGTCTACTTAAAAGTAAGTTCAACTTGCTTGTGTTAAGCTTTGCTCGAACTTGATTACTTCCTCGCTCTCCTTCACTCGGTCAAGGGATTCACCTTTACCTCGTTCTGGTCTTCCAGCTTGAAAGACAAGGTCCTTATTCAAAACTGGCTCCTTCGAGTTAGTCTTTATTGTTTCATAGAAAGGCTTCCTTCTACGACTGGAGTGAAATCCTCTATGCTGACATAAGCGGAGAGGCAAGCAACAACCATTATATTGAACCTGCCCTGAAGGCTTTGTTTGCCTAAGTGCATAAGTCAAAGAAGGGTTTTCTTGCCGAAAGCAGTGTTCAGACCTCAATCTGTAGCGGCGCACTTCCCTCTTATGATTGCTTTTCAAGGACATCCGGATAAGGGGACTGAGAGAGTAGATATGGGACTTTTCCTCATAAAAGCCTATATAGGTGGGTGGTATGATAGTAAGTCTTTTCCTACTGATGTGTTCAGTCGATGGCTTGATTCTCCTCCGGGCGTGAATTGGAAGGGCCAAGGGTTTACAATGAAACAAATTGCGTATAATTTGCACGGCGATACGAACAGTATAGAATTTCTGCACTCCTTATATGCAGACTTAGTTAGTCAAGGGAAGGGGTGCATAGCCAATACTTCCTTCTCAGAAGTGGCTACGAACCACGGTGTCGGGGGTTCGAATCCACTTCTGAGCGGGCTGGCGGCTCCACCGGGAGCGAGCCTACTGAAGGAAAGTTTTATTGTTGAACTTCTATTTTTATCCAATATTTATCTTTTGTTTGGAAAAACCAAACCCACATATTGATCTTTAAGTCTCCCTTTCTCTTTTGGGAGCAGATCTTTCAAAGATGGGAAATTCCAATGATTCTTTCCGTTTTGTCGAGCCCTGCTTTGGTCTCTGGTTTGATGGTTGTACGTGCTAAAAATCCGGTACATTCCGTTTTGTTTCCCATCCTAGTCTTTTGCGACACTTCTGGTTTACTTATTTTGTTAGGTCTCGACTTCTCCGCTATGATCTTCCCAGTAGTTCATATAGGAGCTATTGCCGTTTCATTCCTATTCGTGGTTATGATGTTCAATATTCAAATAGCGGAGATTCACGAAGAAGTATTGCGCTATTTACCAGTGAGTGGTATTATTGGACTGATCTTTTGGTGGGAAATGTTCTTCATTTTAGATAATGAAACCATTCCATTACTACCAACCCACAGAAATACGACCTCTCTGAAATATACGGTTTATGCCGGAAAGGTACGAAGTTGGACTAATTTGGAAACATTGGGCAATTTACTTTATACCTACTATTCCGTCTGGTTTTTGGTTTCTAGTCTGATTTTATTAGTAGCTATGATTGGGGCTATAGTACTTACTATGCATAGGACTACAAAGGTGAAAAGACAGGATGTATTCCGACGAAATGCCTTGGATTCTAGGAGGACTACTATTCATATTCAGAACAGAAGGTTCTTCTCCCACAAAGGGGATGACGCACCTGTCCCCCCCGCTGATCCGGAATCCATTTAATCTGATTTGGCAGAGAGAATAGAAAGGATTTATAGGCGGGCCGGGGAGGAGCAATCTTTAGTAGAAGCCGGGACTACGCCAAGGGAACTTGTAGATAACGTCCTGCCAGAGGGGGCGGAGCTACCGCTTCTACAAGAAACCTGGGTTCAGTTTGTACGGGACGAGTCACACAGCGAGTTTTGGGTAGAGATCGATTCGATAATCTGCTAAGGAAATATGGGCACGCGGCGCGCGGTGAGCCCGACACCCCCGATCCCGATGCTCGAGCCTGATGCCCCTCAATCAGGAGGAGGCGACTCAGCGGGGAGCACGGGGGAAGAAAATTGTCCGGGGGCGGGGAAGGAAAGTAGGAACCTCCGAAGGCCCGCCCGAGTCAAGGAAGCGCAAAAGTTATTCTGATTCTGATTCCGGGGGGGATGATGGGAGTGACCCTGCTCCGGATCCTTCTCCTTTCTTTTGATTTTGACTAAAATGAGAGGTGGAGAAATTGAGTTCTTTTGAGCAGCGTTGTCTGTAGTAGAGTAGCTTTTTTTTTTTTCTTTTACAGAAAGAAGGCGAGGCCCACCTGCCTTCTCTAGGTACTTTACTTGGAAAGGTGTCACCGCCTTCCTTCTTCTCTAGGTACTTTACTTGGAAAGGTAGGTGCGGGAAAGAAGAGCGGGTATGTGGGCTTCTTTCAATCGAAACTTTTTTGAAGCCGTCAAACTTTATCGTTTCATTATAGATGGATCTAAAACATTGCGTTGCAGAGTGGAGGCGTGAAGAAGGTTAAGAGAAGCAAGCCAAAGGAAAGAAAAAGCAACTTGATACAATATTGAAGATAAACACTCAGGAAAGCACTGGGTCAACTGACTCCACTAGCCAGCTTCTGCTTCAGAACTTACTTCAAAGAGGCTGACTTAGCACTTAGCATAATGCTTTTGTTCCGGTGCATAAAAGTAAGTGAGCAGGTGGGTGAGTCCAAAGGTTTTTCCGAAGCGCGAAGGACTTGCAGTTCTAAAATAGGAAGGGCTCTGTACTCAAATCAAAGCAAAGTAGTAGTTTCATAGGTCGTTGTGCTAGAGCTAAGATTTATATGAAAGTGTGAGGGGAAGCCATTTCCAGCTTCTACTTTCTGCGAACCGGGCTCATTACCGGCCTACAGTAGCATTCTACTGTGAGCTTTCTCACTGCGGATCGCCTTGATTCACTGATCGTTGACAGCTACTCAGGAGAGGTTATCCTTTGCCAGACTTTGTGTTGAGATGAGTTCTCCGCTTCCCGAAAAGATGATTTTTGTCAATCAGCGTAGAGTGGTGGATTATAAAGTGGTACAGTCCGAATGGGTTGGTTCAAGCTAGCTGTTCTTACTGAACAGGTGTTTTAGCATTCTTTTCGAATTCGAAGTTGCGGGGTGCTTTGGCTTTTCAAAGTTCTCAAAGAGAATAAAGTAAAGGCGCTACGCGTGGATCGAATTAAAGTAACGTAAGGTTTCGTAAGAAACAATTGAATAAGCGTATCAAAGAGAATGAGGTCTAGCACTCCGAAATACCATTGAGAAAGAGCAATAGAACAAGGTTAGAATAAGATCTCCAAAATGGTTGATGACTCCCACAACTTGTCAGGCTGCATTCCCGTGAAATTGTTTTGGGACAATTCCAGTTTTACTATCTATGCGGTAGCTCAGCCAAGTAATCTGGTATCTCACCATTAAGACGGTTACCTAGCAAGTTCAGCTCTGTGAGGTTCTTGCATCCTTTAAATGAATGTCTCTAGAATACTCCCAGTCAGATTGTTATTGTGCAATATGAGTGACTGCAGAGAGTTGGCTTGACATATCTCGGCTGGGATAGAATAGAACCTGAGAGCTGGTTGGTTTCTGCAGAGAAACTAACAAGATGCTGCAATGGCAGCGCTGGCAGAGGCCCACGGAACATGTTTTCTGCAAGAGATATGGATCGAACACTCGCCCTGTTCCGTATCCAATCTGGAATATGACCCGTAAGTTTGTTCCCTTCAACGAAAATTGTGGCAATAGCTTCTAAATCTGCAAGTTCTTCAGGGATAGAGCCTGTGAAGGCATTGAAGGGACGGACAGATTTTTGAGCGTAAGCTTCTTGCAGTTACTAAGCTCTTTTGGTATGCTCCCACTGAGCCCAGCACCTTTGCAAACAGCCGAGTTAGATTGCCCAGCTCACCGACAGATGTTGGCAGTTCAGCATTGAAGTAGTTCTCTGATATATAAAGTTCCTTCTTTTGAGACCACCAATTGACCAAGGGATGGTGCCTGTGAACTTGCATCCGGGGAGTTGAAGAACTTTTAGCAGCTTCAGGTTACCAATCTCTTCTGGAATGCTTCCACTAAGACCATTCTGTCTCTAAATTAGCAATTCCTTATTTTCCAGTTGACCAATCTCCCTAGGTATTGGCCCCACCAAACTGTTTGATGAGAGATCAAGTGTCAACTGGTTCACCAACGCAGTTATTCCCGGGAATATTTATCCCGTGAGGTTATTCTGGCTTGCATCAAGGTGCTAGAGCCGAGACTGGTTACCAAAAGCAGCTGGTATCGACCCGTTGAATGTGTTCATGTGAAGGTCCAGGATATCCTCGAGGATGAAGGCCAGATCACGCCCAATTCGATCCTTGAAAGACCCATTGCACTACAGCGGCAGCTCGGGCTCGAGCAACGGCGGGAGATAAGTCTTCTCTTCATTCAGCATTCAGTCTATCTTCGGAAAGCAGCAATAATTGATGCACGCAGACGATGGTTAAATGCTTTCTTGATTTACTACTAATAGGTGGTGTCTAGACGCTAGGAAAAAGTGAGGATTATAGCTTCTGCCCCATAGACCATTCGGAAAGGAGTCTGTCCCTTCGGTCTTATATGTTAGTATAGGTTGGTTCTTCCGAATGCACATAAGACCACTGGTCACCCTCAATCCTTAGCATTGAACTTGACTGATTTGGCTAAGATCTGGGGAACTAGAGCAGTCCCCAGAGGGCACTACACAAGGCAGGAGAGGCAATAGCGAAGCGAAGCCCTAGTTCAATCGAGGATGGATTCATTGAGTGGGCGAGGAAGATGATTGGTATGGGAAGATCGGTCTTTCACTAATGGAGCATCTCCACCCTAGCCTTGAAGTTGAACATCCGGGGATATCTAAATATTGAACCAGTGATTAAAAAGAATGGCAAGACTGCGGTTGAAGTCCCAGCTGGAAATCCAAATTGCTCGAACACAAAAAATCTAGACAAAGGAAAGAAACCTGGTTTGCATATTTTCGTATATGCCCAACTAATCTATCGCATAGGAAGATCGCCCCTGTAAGTTTATTTCACACATTATGTTACTTTGTTTATGGTGTGGAAATAAATATCAATATTCTAACTTGCCGCTTTCTATGGATGCATCCTCTACTCTAGTGCTTACCTGTCCTACTTTCTTTAATTCATTCCTATTTCCTCTCCTGTACTTATATTTATCTTGCCTGCGGCAGTTTTGTAATCAATTTCTACTAGGGATAGGGAGCGTGAACTTTCTCTCATCCAGTGAATGAGTTACCTGAAGATCGATGGCATATAAAACGCCCTAATTCAATATAAAATCTGTTATTTCACTTTCAAAATGCCCCGTTCGCACTTGCTTGAGTGAGGCGCAAGCCGTTTTCTTGCTAGGCAAGATAGGTCAACGGATAGCTTGTTGGTTGATACGGGACCCCTTCTCAACTTCATGTGTTTTGTAACTGCCATAAAGCAAGGCCATAGTCCAACATTCCATCCTTTTCCACCGCTGTATTGGCTTCTGCTTCTCTTCCTTTTGCCGAGGAAGATCTGCTTCTCTTGCATCCTCCAGTCTTAAATTCCTATCCGTACTAGACTAGACCTTCCCTTAGCCATCAACCTACCGAACCCAGGAATGAGATCCACAAGGAAAGAGATTGGCAGAAATCCAGAAAGAATGATGCACAAGAAATGGTTAGAACCTCGAGAATAGATGCGAATAGCAGCTCAGATCAGATCCGAGATGGAGCAGCAATAAAGCAAAGAGGAGCAGAAAGGTTCGAATCGAATCGCAAGCAGCTGACTAGAGAGAGATGAGTTGAGAAATAAAGACTATCCAAATATTGGATAAGTTGTTTCGTAATTCATCTTTGTCATTGACTTCGGCCTCTCATTTATCCTTATTTGGTAGCTGAGAAGTGAAGCACAACAAAGTTTTAATAGATCTCTTCCTGTCATTCAATAACCATCCTTTATTTTTGCAGTATAGAGAAGTGATTAGCCGGTGCCCAGGATAAGGTAGTGGAACTGGTGCGTATCAGGTTTGGCATTAGCTCTTTTGAATAATAGAGCTGAGCAGCTAAGAACAGATAGCAATCTGGAACAGCTCTGAAATGCAAATAAAATGATGATTGGTCCTAGCTTATGGGTTGCGATAAGACAGTTTCGAAGGTTCTAGCCATCTCAAGGAAGTATATAAGTAGCTATCGGCACCTTTTGAAGAAGGAGGCTCGGTAGCAGAGATGTTGAGTAAAGTCTAGATGACACGAACCCTAGCAGATCTGCTATAGCAAAGTGGTAAGTTACCAGCGGTGTCGATAGAATAGAAGAGAAGCATCAGAGCGAGCGTTATAGATCAGTCAGCATTAGCGACATCAATTCTGCTACAGTTTTGTTAAAGAAAGGTGAATACATTCTAAAAAGTCTAAAACTCATCTTATTTCTTAAAGAGCATATAACAACAAACGATTTCACTTACAAGGGGGTGCAGCTGCAGGAACTGGGTGCTGTGCCGCCCGCTGCCTACTTAATGTTTCGCTTGCCTTCTACACTTCTGCAATGGGAGTCACCACATGAGATGCTATTTTTCACCTTTCGCTATTATTCGCTCTTGCGTGTCTTTGGAGCCCGATCTTTCCCTTGCTTACGCCCCTAGAAACTCCGTGAAAAAACCACCTCGTTTTTCCATAAATAAAGGATTCCTAATAAAGTTTTTACATATCATATCCCAGCGGTATTTTTTTAATAATTTTTGCATAAATAAAGTATAATTTCCACAAAATAACACTTTTAGGCGCCCACTTGAAATTCAACTTAACGTTGGACGTTGACCAGGCCCTCTCTATTGCCAGAATTGGGGACTGGCTCTTCTCCACAACTAGAAAACACAGAACTGCCAGAGGTTTGGTCATAACCAGCACGCACCCTCGCCAATTTCGTTCTAAGCTCAATCCAAGATTGTGATCGGGTTGCCTTTCGATATAACTTGGTTCAAGCTTGGATCCAGTGGATAGATACTTTAAACGATGGTAGGAACGGGAGCTACCCTGGATCACTTGAGGAAGTAAGAACGCAAGTCTCTCAGTTGAAATTAGATCGTTCCAGGATAATAGCTGAAGCGGCTGAGAACTCCCAAAGAGAAGAGAACCAGCTTAAGGAGCAGGTATCCGGAGTATCAGCAAGCTATAAATAGCTTTAGGATTGTATGAATAGAGTTGAGGATCAAGTATCCCTCATATTTAGATCCCCCGTTGGGAAAAGCCCCTTTTTTAAATCCTTTCACGCTTTCCCTTTGCCGAAGGCCGGCCTCTTTAGTTCCTACGTTTTCGGAAAAGAAGGTGAGACGCTAGCTAGCAACGGGAAAAAACGAGTAGTTAAAGATGTGAATGTAAGACTACTCGAAAGTACTTCCATTTTTATTATATTATATAGTTTCTAATAGAGAGTACAGTTGTATCTATGTGCGAAACGACGAAAGAAAGATGGAAGGCCCAAAGAGCTCTACAGTAGTGCCCCGGAATGGGGTCGTAGAGCCGGTAACCCACTCTGTTTAGTATTTTGATTTCGTTCAAGGTGTTGCTCTGTCAAATAGAGATTGTGTGGGTGTTCAGTCTACCACTCATGTTCACGTTCTACAAATCTAAGGGAGTGCTCCTAGACTGGACGACTTCCCGTAAATAACCTAGTTCATGTTCCTTTGAAAGAAATAAAATGAAAGCTTTTGAAGCGAAGATGTCAACGCGGTGCTAGGTTTGCGCCGGCCACGATTATTTATAAGTATATTGGAAAGAAGAGTGACTAGGCTACGGTCTAACTTTTTCTTCCTAGCGGAGTTCAATACGAAAATAAAGGCGCTCCGCGTTGGGAATGGCGTACGTAGTACGGGTGGTATTTCCGGTATAACTGATCAGGGTTGTTCTGAAAGCAAGTCAATTGGTGCTTTGGAAAGTGAGTGCCAGAGGCTAGTCACTGCTTGGTTTACAGAAGGGAAGGAAGAAAGAGATACCGAAGCAGATTCAGTATAGAAAAGAAGAAATTGATACCATTCATTCCAGCTTATTTGATACCCACTTAAAGTTTCTATCAAACCATGTCTTTTTCTTCGAACGTCAATCTCGTAGGAATTTAGATTGGAAGTGTGGTATTGAAGGGCGAAGCCTTTACTCTTTTACTTGTTTCTTTGAATATAATATAACATAGTATTGACTACGCACTTCGAAAGATAATGGTGTATTCCGAGGATCAGTCCGTTTTTTATTGAATTCGCAAATTGATAGATCTGGATGATTAAAAGAATGATTCTTCCCTGGGTATTTCCCCGCTACCATTATGGAAATTGGAGCTTTTCAATTCCATTTTGGAGATGCTCGTAACGATTTTTTTCTTTTGGGTGGGCAAGAAAAGGATTTGACTCTTGAAGATATCAACTCATACGCCTGCTCCATACATTAAAAAACATTTTGGGTACTTTCTATTAGAATGGATAAATAGAAATGGGTACATTCCTCTTTCTCTTTCCTGGCCAAACTACCAAAAAAAAAGAAGAGAGAGAGCTGTAAGAGCGGTAAAAGCAAGCTCGGTGGCCCGGTTCACTACAGGTTGATGTATCCTTTTGAAAGAAAAGTCAATCTCTCTAAAAAATAAGCACTTCAACAAGTCAGGGCCCTTTTTTATACAACTCCTATGCGTAATTGATAGCTTTTTGGTATTCTCCATATATACTACTAGGTACGAAATAACAGGAAAGATAGAAATAGTGACTTTGGCTTCAAATAGAGAGCAGCTTAAAGGGAAGGAGGACAGCTCTGAAAAAATAACTGAACACTGGCTAGGAACTGGGCTGCACTAAGCCCGGCACTTTTTGGGCTTCTTCATGAATCTCGTTTTCAGGTAAGGTCAGACTTATTGAATATATATCTGAAAGAAAGCAAAGGAATGAATCGTTTTTTCCAATTACCTTCTCTCGAAAACCATAGATCTTCTGGTTACCATTGACTATCCGGCACTTTCGTCTGTAGAGCGAAGCAAGAAATTGCATGGAAGGGCTTGCCCTGCTAATATCAGCCTTGTTTGGAACAATAGATGCAATCCATTTCAGTGTATGTCACTGAGTTCACCATTGCAGTTGAGACGTCAGGCAATTGAGCGTTCCCTAGAGTTTGGTTCAAAGGCTAAGGACTCCCCGCCGCCTTCATAAGGGCACTAAGGCGGAGCACGGAAAAGAAAATGGGGCACCCATGTTTTACCAGTCCCGGATCTCAGGGCCGTTTTGCACATGAACGAAATCGAATTTCATTGCGGGAAATTTGGATTTCATGAGGGAGGAAAAGGCAAGGCGGAGGGTGGAGAGTCGTACAATGCATTGGTGGGATGAAGGTGCTAGCTTGGCTGAGATAGGAAGTTTCGATGTGTATGTAGATTTGGTTCTAGTGCCCCCACCCTTTTCGAGATCTGTCAGGATTTAAAAGATGTTATAGTGTAAACTATAGAGAAATGGAATGAATGAAATGTATCTAAGAAGAAAGGAAGCCATGCTCCATCCTGTTTATAAAAAGAACATCACCTCCCTTCCCTTTTTGGTTAGATACCGCTCCGTTAGGTACTAATGCTTCTACCTATCACCCTCCGGGTGAGTTTGAGAGCTGTGTTTTTTCCAACGTTAATAGCATTCCGCGAGAAAAGAGAAAAGTCATCTACTGATGTTGTCAGCGGAGTCCCTCGTCCATCCATGTATGAATAGCGGTATCCCCCATTTTGGACAGTGATGAGGTAGTCGACGCAATTTGCATGTGTATTTGCGTTCGGCTTTGCTACTTTCCTTCTAGACTATAAAAGAATGTCCGCGGAAGGGAATAGTCTACGTGGCCCGGGCCCGGGGTAGTCTTTCAATTCCTTTATCGGGTGGGAGAGTTTAGAACCTGTTAAGCCAATAGCTGCAGCTTTAGTCACACTAGCTACATCAGTGGATCATGGATTTAGCATACCACCTCAGAATAGTCTACGTGGCCCCTACTTTTATTTTACTACTTTTTTTTCCAGTAATGCAGACAGCCCTTTTTAAAGCGCTAGGCCGGGCAGTTGGTACGAAAACAGAACCATTAGTGGAGTAAGATCCCGATCAAAGCAGAGCGGTCTAATCGAAATAATCATATCTAAGAGCAGGCAGGCACACGACTGGATATCAAAGGTGGGGCTCCCCTCCTCTACTCTACTCTACTCTACTAAATGAAATGAAATAGTATTTGTATTTGGGTCGTCTTTGTGTTCGATTCGAATAGAAGCGCCATTGTCATCCGCTGCAGTTCTTCATAGTCCGTCCTAGTAAGCTGGTAGGTTGGTGGATGTGAACATAAACTCCTCATATTTCCTACTGTTGCTTCCTGTATAAAGGAAGAGTTGTCAGACAATGATACTCTTTCCAAATCTGCAATCTTCGTCGTTGTAATGCCTCAGTCATCAATAGTAGATAGTTGCTCAACTATGCAATAAGGATTTTCCTCTCCTCACAGATTGGAGGACTTTCACTTGACTCACTAGTGGGTTTTGCCTCGGGAAACAAGAATATGGATTTGAGCAAGTCTGTTTTCCCATGGGCCTACTACCTGCTATTTTCAAAGCGTAGAGGACCCGCCTTTCTGATCAAAGTATGCTTCCCTTATGGGCGAAACCACTGAATCGGACGGATCCTTTTTTCTTGGATTGACCAGGCCAGCTTCTCCACCCAATTCTTTTCTTACGAGACGAGATAGGCACAGTGTCAGGGTCATGTGATGTGAATGGTTTGTTTGATCTGTTTCTTGTCCCTATGGGTTCGATTGGCAATCAGGATATCGGTCGCTTGGCACTAGTCGAATAGGCGATTCAGTCGTGATAGTGCCATCCCTTGCCCCTTGGAGTGAGTTGAAAGCACTCTTCCAGCTCTTGATTCGCGGAATTCATTACGAAGCAAGATTTCATTTCATTTCCATTTACGTCATTAGCAAAACAAGCAAGATTCACCTCAGGATACGACGAATTCTGGAACACTTCCTTGATTGATATATGCATTTTCTAGAGCAGGCACCATTGACTGCTTCTTCAACGTCTATACTATACGAGACGAGACGAGTTATTGTACGAGTCAAGCTTGCTCCAGACCAAGCTCACTTTACACGGGCTTAGAACTCAACCTGACCCAACAAGAAAACGGATAGACGCAGCGCAACGGCTTGATAGCCTGACTCAGCAAGAGGCGAGGATGCACGTGACTAACTAAAACAGCTTTCGCGCTATCAACTTCTTTGATCGAACCTGGCCTGGCGATTGAAGCATTCGAGATATAGAAGAAACTGCCCAAGTCAACCGGATATTCCAAAGCAAGGGTTATGAATCAAAAGAGAAGTGCCAGCTGGATCTCTGGTTCAAAGTTCAGGGCATGGAATTGATTCGTATGCTCGTTCTCTCGCTGAGCAGAACCATCTCTGTCTGAGAAGACCCAGTCTCCCAGTGTTTCTAGAAAAGGAAATCCCATTCGTCAACCTAAATGGAAGGGCAGGTAAGGGAAGGCCAGCAGGAAATTCAGTAAGTAAGGTATCTCAGTGCCAGTGCTCTCCGGTTTCAAGTTGATGCGGGCAGTCGTGGGGACAGGCAAAGCTGGGATGCCTTACTAGCAGGAATGAAAAGGTATGTATGAACCAACAAAGGTCAAGTAGACGAACACATATCCACTCCACTAGAGAAAGCGTCGAACCAGGGAAGAATGAATGGTTAGAACCAGTCAAGGGTGCCGTACTCATGCCTACGGGGAAAGAGACTGATCCGTATCTGATACGCCTTCACTTCTTTCGAGCTTCTTATTCGATTTCTTAAATGACTTCTTCGGGCCTTACCCTAGACTACCTTCACTTAACTTAATGCAGAAGCCAGAGTTCGAGGAAAGCGGTAGTTGGTTATTTCGGGATGAATTTCTATTTCTAAAATGTGGATGAACATAAATGGACGGAAACGAGAAAAATGCATAATTCATATAAGTTCATTCGAAAGAATGAGGATTCATGATGTCTCTTCCCAACCATTCTTCCTGAGGAAGGCACCTCCGATCGAGTCCTTAGCGCCATGGATATTCTTCGCAGTGCCTTTGGATGCTTCTCAGAAACCGCCTCTTTCCACTGGCTATATGAAATTCCAAATGAGACTTCCCTGCGTCGCCAAAGGAATGGGAAACTTCTTGGTTCGAAACCTTTGATCCTATGCCGCCTGTCTGAAAATAAATATAAGCAAGGCACCTATGACTACGAATCCGAAGGCCAAGCATGCGGATTTGACATGGTTTCCCACTTTTCTCAGAGTCACTGGGCAATAGAAAAGTATACAAGCACATTTCCAATCTACATAAAGATACCAACCAGGTATCTACTTCAAAGACAGGGCGTCGGCGATCCTCTACTATTAAGAGACAGATAACAATGGTGCCGACAGAGATGGACAGAACTGCAGAGAATACCTCTCCGGAGAAGTCCTTACATGTCTCAAACTAAATAAATCCAACCAATAGTGAAACTGAAACAAAAAACACGTCTCTTACACACGAGAGACACTGTTGAGTCTCTCTATACTATTTTCAGTATAGAGTCGGGGTACACTCAACAAAGAAAAATCCCGAACAAGAACAAAGAATGGAAGATATTATGAGCACGATTCGCATATTGTTGCCCTTGCGTAAGCAGATTACCGGATATTTTGACAAACCGAGCCTTTCTCTTAATCGAGATTCTACTAATGAGTTCTTAAGCACCTTTCTAAAAACTTACATCGAGGATATTCATGATTTCCATTTCATCGATGAAGATCCTATAGATCGGGGAGAATCCTCTTTATCATTAGACAATAAGAATACAACTTATTACGAGGCTGATGCAAGTGATGAAGAAATGGATATAACAGATGGGATAGAGGGAATCATAGGGGGTACTAATCGAGGCCACAACGGTGGTGGCGACGGTGAAGCTCTATTCATTCAAATAAGCAGGTTACTTATGAAATATATAAAGTATTATATACTCAACATAACACATACCTATGATGCCATGCCTTGGTGGGTAAGCGGGATACCATGGTGGATGGCTGAGAGTATCCTCACACTCTTATCGTTAGTATGTATACATTCTATACTTCAATTTAATCCTCTTATCTATAAGGGCAATCGATGTGATATTATTTATAAGGTGCCGGATATTACATTAATAGGAATAACCAACCATATAACAAAGGAACCAATTAAACAGCTACAATGGCTCTATTCTCTGACACCTGATAACTATCCTACTAAATGGATCTATAGACTAAGAAATCTCTTTAGTTATGATGAGAATATTCCATATAGGATAGGATTTCTAAGAATAAAGTGTTCTTTAGGCTTACGGAGTATAAAAGGCTTAGTATTAAGTGATTCTGTATTATATCAATATGCCCATTTGGGAGCTGGCCTCAAATCTCTCATTCCGCAATCTAGAGTAGCCATTTTCATGCAAGTTGCAACTCGTCATTTTGATGAAAGGCATCGTAAGTATCTCTACGGTTTCTTTAATATACTTGTGTATTCTGGCGTAGGATTAGTTGTTTGGTACTATATCACACCACACCTTATACCTGATTTAGGATTCTTCCGCGGGGTAAACCTAGATTCTTTTAAGGACCCAGCTTCGGTTGTTGATGGGTACAAGAGGGTTTCGTACATATTTACAAAAGACGTCGTTAAGACTGTGTTAAGAACTTGTCGAAATGATACTTTTTTTCACAATTTACTAAATGAGGAATCAATCCAATTTTTTGATAACGAAATTATCAGCATAACCGATTTGAATTCAAACAGACACCTTAATCTAGATCACTTCGAGGAGGTTGAAGCTAACAAGCTAGATCTAGTAGCGTGTATTGCAGTAGGTATTATGAGTGCTACCTTTATAGCTACCAATCTTCTTCCTCCTGGTACTACTACGATAGTCCAATGAATAAGGAGAAGGTCGTTATTTGTCAGTATTGAGCCTGATAGCATAATTCAGTACCCGTGATGATGGGCTCTAGCAAGGAGGAAGGGAAGCATCCTCTTCAATAGCTTGAAATCAACTACAGAGTGTTGAGTATCAAATTACGTATTCTATTTATTCAGAAATCGCACAGGGGAAGCTCCTGAATTCATTAGTTGAGTATGTGATCTCATAGTAAGAAGTGATCACAAACGGTGATGGATGCCGAGAGTATGTTGATGGGGTGAATCTGTAGAACAATACTACAGTAGAGATTGGGTAGCCCCCTCAACTATAAAATAAGCAAATCCTGAAAGGCGAGTAAAAGCACCTACAGTTGTATCTGTCTAAGCTATTATAAGCTTAGAGAAGGGGGGGAAACCCCCATCGGGTAGATGCAACTATACAAAATACCCAACACACACAAAAACAAGGGACACACTATTATATCATGAAAAACACTGTCGAGTCATTAGAACAGTTGAATACCACACTTTCTAATACAGTCAACGATATACCAGAATCATCTGCAATGGGTGCCTTAAGCCATTCGGCTAATTCGAGTATTAATGCAGCTCTTAACAGTACGGAAGAGGTAAAAAGGGGTGAAGATGTCGCGGGGGATTCAATTCATGCAAATATTAGTGATATGTTTCATATAGGTAACCCATTCAACCCATTTCAGTGTTTCATTGATAACCACATGCGTAAAACCATCTTTGCAAAAAATCCATATGTGCAATACGCTGTCGAAAGTTCTTATTACACACCTGCGGTTAATCGTCTGGTTAAAGGGTTGAGTTTGAAAGATATGGATCCTATCATGCGTATGCACTATCTTTATATGCGCTCGTTGCTCCGTTTAAAATTGAAAAGAAAGATTTATCGTGCAGATTTCAGTGAATATAAGGGGTTGCGGTCTCTCTATAACAGGGCTACAGATAATTTATATAGCCACCTACAAAGGGCATTAGAAAAGTATGAAAACTTCGGTGTTTCTGCAAAACATAAAGTATTGCAATGTTTAGTACACGTGGTGACATCACAATCAGACAACAGTGTTAGGTATGTCTATGGGAACATCTTTGCACTAGTTAGATTAGGTACTTATGTAACAGTGTGGTACTGTTATACTGAGAGCGCACCAGATTTCATATCTGTGGACCCGCACTATCTTGATATAGAATTGATTATTGATTTATTCAAAGTTCGTAAATTATTCGTATGGATTCCATACGAGGAAGTGATTAGTACATCAATCTTAGAAGCTTATGATGCGGTTGTGGAAAGGACGGCTTTAACGGATTGCTTGGATAGAAAGTTGAGAGAAGAGGAATTGTCGGATAAATTCGAATTCTGGGGGAAATGCTCTGATGGTGATCATACCATAGATTCTGTAGAGGAGAATGCCACTATAGAATATGCTAGCAGTAAAGAAGGTAGTGCCTGTAAAGAGGGGGTGGATAGTAGCTGTAAAGAAGAAGGTGGTGGCTGTGAAGAAGAAGGTAGTGGGAGTGAAGAAGATAGTGACGATAGTGACAATCCTAGATACCTGGCATTCGGTGTGGTTGTCCTTGTAGGTGTGTTATTATACGTCTGGTATTGTTCTAGGTAATTCTATATTTATTGTGAAAACCAGAAATAAGAGTTTCAGTTCATACTTGGCGGTAAAGGGATAACCTTTTTGTCTTGAGTGGAAATAGAATTCCTTTTTGCAAAGCTAGCTCTTATGGCGCATTGGTGCACAATCGTGCACTGCTTCTTCCTCATAAAAGAACCCGGCTTTCCTTCCTATATGTTTAGGATAAAAACCTTATCCATTAAGAGATGGAACTTCAAGAGCTGCTAGGTCTAGAGGGAAGTTGTGAGCATTACGTTCGTGCATTACCTCCATACCAAGATTAGCACGGTTGATGATATCAGCCCAAGTATTAATAACGCGACCTTGGCTATCAACTACAGATTGGTTGAAATTGAAACCATTTAGGTTGAATGCCATAGTACTAATACCTAAAGCAGTGATCCAGATCCGGCCAAGCAGCCAATCAGTCGTGTAAAGAACGAGAGTTGTGGAAAGAAACTAGCCTAGCGTATTGGATGGAAGATTCGATTCATCGACCTAAAGAACCGTGCCGGGGGTGCCGTGAGCAGCCACACCTACTACTTGACTCTTCCTCTTGACCGAATGGCGAACCCAGATTCTTCATTTATCACCGCAAACGAACAATTTATTTGCGTAGTAAATAGAGTAAGGATCAAAGAGTATACCACTAAACAAGACCCTTATAGAGCAGAGAGAGAGACAAAGGACATAACAAGACCCTTATAGAAAGTCAAAAAGATAATCAAAGGCATTCCCTGGTTTACTAACCCTTATAGAGTACATGAGCCAAAGCACAATCCATCCCTTCCAATCAGACAAGAAGGAATCCGATGTATTGATCTTCGTCTGTACTGTGCTGTACAAGACAATTACCAAAGATCACAACTAATGATCTGTTTGACACAAGACATGACATGACCTGGCGGATCATATACAGAAATGGGTTTAGCCTTCTCCTTGGCTTGACTCTTGTAAGTGAAAGGTTGGATCATATCTGGTTTCCGGGAAGGTGCCTCGCTATTCCTCTGTTTTGTAGCTGACTAGTAAAGGTGGCCTAGCCTGCACAGGTTCGTTGGTTTCAGCTTGTGCTTTACTTGAGTGGTTTCGGGCTCTGTTTGGTATTAGCTTGAGAAGCGGTTGTAATTGTTCATTCATATCTTGTTTCAGCAATGGTCTATACTATAGAGCTCGGGAATGCATTCCATGCCTATTCTTCAATATGAGAAGGGGTGTCTCCCCCTCTTAGAGGCTTTCCTCTTAGCTTAGAGGCTTTCCTCTTTTTAGCAGCATCAGCTTGAATCTCCCGATTAGCAATCATGATTTCCGAATTAGAAAATTCATTTCGGAGATCTTCATTCTCCTCTAACAAATTCATAATTATCCGATAGGAGGTCGGATTGATACTTTTCACATCAAAGTCACCTATATGGCAGGGCTTAGTATCAACCCATACTCCATTTTTGTCGAACACATACTCCCTCTTTTTACTTTCTAACCCCATGGTATACTTACACATTTTCTCTTGAACCAACAGTTCACGGAAGTTTCTACTGAACTTTCGGACATATGAAATCACTTTTTTAGCCCTAGGGTCAGCTAGCTGGTTGATGAACCATTCTTCATCAGCCTCATCTTTACCCGCTCCTTTAAACTTTATTATGGGTTGGTCCACACTAGATGCCTTAAGCATATAGGACTTAGGTGCTAAAAAGATGCCATATTCGACAAAGTGCTCATGCTTAAACTTACCCAAAGCGGTAGGTGATACCTCTTCTTCAGGAAGTTCCCTCTCAACAACGACTGAGTCCGTATCCGTGTAATAGCAGTCATCCCTCGAAATGAATGGGTGCATTCTTATGCGGGCATAACCCGTGACAGCGGCCGATATTTGAACAGCAGCATAAGTAGGGCGGTCTGAACTAAGCTTCAGTAAATCCAAACTTCTGACATTTTTGCATGTTACTAGGCACTTGTCTGAACTAAGCTCATAACTTTGAACAAACCCATCATTATAGAGAGCTAATTTTCTACTTTCTTCTGTAGAAACAATTTGAGTCGTTGTGCTTTCGGGGCTGATCCCGAACCTCCCGTAGAGACTGTTCATGGTGATTTTATAGATGAAATCCAGAGCTTTCTCCCCTTTAGCCTTAGCATCAAGCCTTTTGCTGTAGATGTCGTACACAAAACGCTTGAATGGTGATTCCTTTCTATCAAAGATATATCCACAGATCGGGTATACTTTGTAGCCCAAACTTACTGCATACTTAAGCTCCTCAGAAAAATAAACACCGAGAAATCTCCCCGTGGGGAAGATTATCGTACCATCATCCTTTTTATAAGGTAGAAGAGGCTTTTTAATATGCTTAGGACAAATTATAAAAGCTCTAATGAACCCAAACATATCATTCAACACAATCTTTGATTTCTTTGATCCTAGATCACTAACCCAGCGGGTCTTGCCTATAGGCATATCATCTAGCATAGATGAGGGGTATAGAGAATTTACATCATAATAATACAAATTCTCCCCGTATGGCTTATACACGTCCGTGTGACCACCGTAGTAGCCTTCCCTAATAAATTGAGCCTCATTATCGTCAGGAATGTAGATGCGATTATCATCATCATCCTTATAGTAAACACGTCTAAATATTTTTAGGGCCAATGCTGATATTGTTAATACTTTCAGGATATCAATCCCATACTCTTCCCAAATAATGGCTTTAGCGCGTTGCATAACAGCAGCTGTTATTAGAATATCTTGTTTAAGATAAGTTAAAGAGTCTTCCCTAATACTAGGTAGTTTATCAACGGTGACATTCTGGTGATCGAAAGATCCCTTCCCCCCAATTCTGGGCAAAAACTATTGGCTAGATCAGCGAGCTTTACTTTCAACAGGAGGTACGAATCCATGAACGTTAAAACAAGCCTTTTATCCCCATTTTTGGATACCTTATACAGTTTTATGGAATAAATACAGTCGTTTCTCATGATGGGCTCTATATGACAGTTTTTATAACTTTTAGTTAAAAAAGAGAGTATCATAATACCGTCGAACTGAGATAAATTGTGAAAGTATACAACCATTGAACTTCCTCTTCTTTGAACATCCTTTACTATTCTATTAATCATCTCTGTGAGCATCTTTTCACTCATATCGTGAAAATCCTGGCACACTTTTGAGTAGTCATGTGCATAGAACGTCGTAATATGCTCCGCGTTAACCCGCTTTTCCATATCAACCATCATATACCCCCCTGCGTAGGGCACGTGAGTTTTGTCGACATCCGTGTCTCGTCTTTTTAATAAAAGAGTTTCTAGATCAGCAACAAAAAATAGAGTTTTGTTTTTCATTTCTGTTTTATCGACAGGGATATATGACTGATAGCGTCTTTTTGAACGTCGACCCATCTTGGGTATTTCTAAATTATTTATGTCGCTGTATTTAATAAGTGCTCCCTTCAGATAGTTCAAAGATTCATCTTTAGTTGGAATTGAAGCTTGATTCAAATCTATACTACCCTCCCTTTCTGATTATTCTATTTAATGCAAGAGTAAGGATAGACGTCTTATTCTTCAGTGTTGAGATAGAATGACTGTAGACCCTCTTCTCTCTTTTAGTTAGCCTTACTTATTTATTCCAATTCCTCAGCTGGAAACAGAACTACCAAAGGGAAGAAGACAGAAGGCAACAAAGGCGCGTATCAGCTTCAAGCATATAGAGAACTTGACTTACTCACCTACTTTAATGCCTGCTTTTTACTACTTGAAATTGAAAGCTGGCTTGGCTCTCAGACCAATTAACTTGACACCTGCTTAGCGCCCTCACTGCTACTTCTCTCATTAAGCTGCTCTCTCCTTTTATCAACTTATGAAAAAACAGCCTATTGATCTTCCGTCGCTCGCTATGGATGGTTGCAGTTGCCAAAAGGCTACCTTTTCGCACAACACTTAAATGAGTCACTGACTGGTTTTGACGTACGTAATACTTAACCTTACAATCGGCATTGCCCTTCTTCTTGCAACAGAGGATTCGTTCTCTACGCCGAAAGGACTAAGAGCTCTTATTCCGCAGCCTTTAGCACATAATGGAATTGCTCCTTCTATGCCTCCTCATCTGTCTCGCCTGCAAATCCTGCTAACAGCCTAGTCTATTAGGAAACAGCTGATTCAATTGCTAAAACTGCTGTTCGAGAAGGGACTAACGGCACTGATTTCTAGTGCTATAACAGAAACTGCCCTTAACGCGCAAATGAAAGCCCTCACAACACTCTTTACCTGCAACTGCTCCCGCTTATGGTAGTAGATAAACAGGTGGTGGACATGTATCTGCAGCCTCTGCTGCTGGTAGATTGACTGTTTTATATGGACTGAGGCTGCAACTGAGGGTAGTGCCTGAGAATGCTACTCTATTCCTGGAATTAGCCATCCCCTTCTTTGACTATTCGACCTGCTCCTCGAAGCAAGGAAGGAATTCAGATGGCATTGAATGCCCTTTCCGCAAGAAGGATAGGAGTTGGCTTACCGCATCTACCTTCTGGATAAGGGCTGGGGCGTTAACTTAAGTACTAAAGCAGCTGGACCCTTCGTTGATTCCCCACGAAGGAATCGGAATATCGCTACTTCCCCTTACTGTCCTAAGCAGGGGAGATGGATTAAAACCTTGTGTGAAGGAAAGGCTGTAAATGTCGTTGACCATTAATCCGGTTGAAGGACAAATGGAATGGAGAGTAAAGGAAAATAAGGTCATTCTTCTGTCTAGCTTCTGGTCGGTGCCCCTTCTCCAACTCCGCCAGCCAAGACTCTGTTACTCGAGCAGGAAAGTTTTCCGTGCGTCCTGTGTTCTCCCGGTTCTTACGTCTCTCAAGCCGGTTCACTTGCCTGGTCATTACTGGACTACCATACAAGATTCTATACTGAGCTGACCTATCAACCAGACGGACTTGAACAACTGACCTGTCTGCTATTGTTATTGCCGGGCTCAGGCGCCAGGGAAGGGATGATCAGAGAAGTCAAGTCTTGCCTTGGGTCAGAGTTCCAGTTCTCTCAGAAGAATCTCCGCTTTCCAATCCAGGTTTACGGCTTCCATAGCGTATGTCATTGGCCATTCTTGCTTCATAGACTGCGGCACCATTGATTTATGGCCCAGATCACGAAAAGAGAAGGCCTCAAAAACGGGATGGAGCCAATGAGTAGAGTAACTAGCGGTTAGATTCGTCTTTATGCTCGTTATACGTGAACTAATCTCATTTGTTACGAATCAAACTGATTGACTCCGGTAGAATGATCCAGCGAACTCTTCCACACTGGCATCAATACTACTACTCCTCGGTGGCAGGCAGCATGCATATTGCAATTCATTCACATCTGCCATCCATCTGTCTCTCTCCTCAGCTCTACGCCGCCCTGTCCCTTAAGGAAAGGAAACTAGACTAGAAATCAGAAGAACCAAAAGAGTGCCGCAGTATTCTCATAAGATCAGATCAACGCTCATATCTCTTGCTCGAGGTTCTATCTCATTCCTTGCTGCTAGTGCTAGATAGATTCTTTTATTTGAGGATCGCATTCCTTTCCTCTTGCTCGGTCTAGTTGCAGGGTCTAGATCGCATTCATTCACTAAAGTTTGCTTTTTCTACTCACTTCTATGTGTTCATCTATTGACCTGGCCCGAGGCAATATTGAGTAGGGCTTTCATAGGTGAACTTTCCGAACTAGCTTTCCAAGTTGTTTCGTTATCTTGTGATGTGCCGGATCTCTCTTGAATAGCTCGGTTTCTTGCCTTCCGGTTTCGGTTCTAAGTTGCTGCCCATTCATTTCCTACGAATAAGGAGATATGTAAAGCCAGTCATTCTATGAAAGAGAACTTGAACTTCCATGAGGCAAGTAGTTTATCGAAGGTATGGAGAAGGGCTTCACTCGCGCCTTGGGACTGAACTAGAGTACAGAACTAGCACTAGCTTCACTAGAGTAGAGAACTCGCTTCCTCCTTCCTTCTTTTCCATTCCTAACCTGACTATTCCAGCTTACTAGTTACCAGCGTGTATAATTTCCAGCCCTACGAACACTGAAAGAGAAGGCATAGAATCGATTCTTTGTTGGATCCACTCGGAGGTTCCTTCTGACCTTGTGTGAACACACAAAAGCTAGCGGCGCACTTTCTTGTCAACCTACCGAACCTCTCCTCTGCTCTGAACCGCACCACCAAAAGTACGGATATCCGGATCTGGTTCCATACTGGACTGGCTATATGAACTCCTCTTAGACAAACAAGGAACTAAACTATGATACGTAAGAACCTTAGCCGCCTTACCAACACGCAAGTAATATAACTATAGGTTTATTATCTTTGAAACCGGGGAGCCCATCATCATATTCAAAGAAGGATGCTTCCCACCTGGCACTACGGAACTATTGTATTGAGGAACGGGCCAATGTCATAAAATGCAATTCCTGCCTAGAAATGGACTAGACTACGTACGAACTTGGAACCCAGTGGCAGGACAGCTAGAAAAGTCCAATGGTTCAAATCCCTGTTCTCGGGGCAAGGCATCTATTCTTGAGCTCTTATGTGAGAAGGGTTTTTCTTGTTGATACCCACAAGACGACTCCACTTGTTATGAAAGTCCTCTTTTCAAAGCGAGATCACTATAAGGATAAGGATAAGGCCGGCGGGCCCTCCCAAGGGTGGGTGGGACCGACGCAAGCGATAACACTCCGCCCTTGGATTCGTTTCGCAAAGGGAGACATCTTGGCTAAACACTGACACAATCTACAAATACCACTTCCAATACAATTTGTAGAAACTCCGACTCCCGTTCAGAAAGAAATGGGACTTCCCGAGAGGGGATTCACTACTTGATGATGGCCGAGCCAACTCATTAATGAGAGAACTCGGACAATTAAAGAAATCAGACAAAGAATATAGTTATTAGTTCTGAAAGTCCAATTTTCTCCTTTCTACTTTTCTAAAACCTAAACAAAGAGGCGTTAGCCCTGTGCTCCTATTGTTGAAGCAGCAATTCCCAATCTACAGAAAGCCCGTGCCCCAATCCAGAACAGGAACAGACAAGACAGCGCTAGCGAGGAATAGCTTTTCAGGCACTATCCAACAGATCAGATCGATTGGCTTTCAGGAAGGATATGTCTCCAGCTCTACGGCACTCTTCACTCGTTGTGGAGCGGGCAGTCTACCTCCTATATCGCTCGTTTTCTGGTTGGTAGTGACTCGAGGTGCTGGATGCGTGTTCAATGCAGCTCTATTGTCCCCTTGTCGGTAGTGGCCATTGATTGAGCTTCTGCAGTTGGTGGGCGTGGAAATTCTTCTTTTTCAGTGGAAGTTTCATAGCTAGCGAGACTAGAAGCAAAGAGCACAGTGCTAGAGCCAACAGGCATTAAGGAAAAGAGTGCTATAAGAGCGAAAGTCAAGCACAGTGCGAAGGAATGCATTTTCTTTTTAGAAGGGCAGAGAGTGGGGGAGGAATGATTCTCTGAAAAAGGGTAGGGTCCAGTTAGCTCGGAAGGTTTGACCCGGTATATTTCCCGGAAATATTTAGAGAGAAGACTCCATTCAAAAAATGCATCCTTGGTCCTAGGTCTTATTCAATTAAACCGAGAAGGGCAGGCAGGTGACGCAAGTGTAAGGTGTGACCCTCGATCTGTCTGTGAACCGGAAAGGAGGTATGGTACTCGAAATCAACTTGTTACTCTGCCTTCCTATCAACAGGAAATGGCTTGCATGGATCCAAAAATAAAACGAAAACCAACAACGTTGCAATGGGGAAGGGCGTAGCTGGTGTAAAACTAAAGCTATATCTTTTCTTCTTTGCTTGTAACAAACAGAGCTATCTAAAGCTTGAAAGTAAGCAACAGAGCTATCTATTCCAACGTATTGGTCCAACTCCACGGTTCCTCTCATCTTTCTTGTCGGAGAAAGCCTGTCTTCTGAGACATCCATTAATCAAATTTGATCAGTAACAAAAATCGTATGTAATGAAAGAAGAGTCAGCCTTGGGGTGGGGCACGAGGGGTGTCCCCTGTATGCAGGTCGCTACTTAACTTGACAAGCAGTGTTGCTGTGTAAGAGATTGTGTGGGCGCGGTTCGCGATCTCTTCTTTCCTTTCCCAACCAAATAAAGAAATGCAAAAAACGACTAATTCTAGACCAGAAGATCTTCTCATGTTGGATATCAGAAATAAAATGGGTGATCTTTCGGGAGGGAGTGCCAGTAGCACCAGTTCATCGTCTTTTTTGTCTTGCAATTCTAGTCTACACTCTCATAGTCCTTCTTCTTCAGAAGGATTCATTTCTTTTGGGACTCCCTCGTCCTCTTCCTCTGTCAATCAACCATCGCCATTAGCATCCTCTTCCTCTGTCAATCAACCCTCGCCATTAGCATCCTTTTCTGTGAACCAGCCATCCCCTTCTTCCGTGAAAGGAGTATTCTTAACGGACAGTGGTACTCCCTCTTCCTCTTCGTCCGTAAATCGGCCATCCCCAAACCCGACCGATGAAAGGGTCGTAGAATATCAAGGGGCTATACGCGAGGAAATGGCCAAATTAATGCCGGCAGGGATCACCAAGAGATTCTAGTTGCAGCCGAACGAATACATGGGGGGAGTGCTAATATAGGATTTCTTCGATCACAGCTCCGGGATTTAGTAGCAAATGGCACTGAAAGTGAAGCCTTCAAGTACGGAATAGCTGAGCTAGCGAATGAGAATTTAGCGGCAAATTTCGCTGCGATGCATTTAGCGGAGAGTCCTTTGGATCAATTTGGCATTCACCCTCTCGCTCTCGCTCTCGGTCTCGGTTTGTTCCTATTTCTAGTTTTTCTTTTTCTTGCGCTGCGGGAAGTATGGAAAAACAGGACGAGAGCAGCATAATCGTTAGTTAGGGGTAAGAGGGGAATCTTATGTCCATATTATCTAAAAAATATATGAGTGTTAAGCTTGTGCGCGTTGTTATTTGTTGTTTATGTGAGGCTGCATGCGCTTGTTATTGTTGTTTATGTGAGGCTGCATGCGAATGATTAACTCGTGTCTTTATGTCCATGTGAGAAGGCTAATAAATTATCTCTTTTCTTTGGTCCGGAAAAAGGAAGTAAGACCCTCGAGACGAGAACTACATATGGTCTGATACTGACTTCCTTGAAAAGAGGAAGACAAGTTATGTAGGCAGTAGCCGTTCCAGAAATGCAGCGGTACCACAAGTGCTCATTCATTGGTCCAACCTAGAAGCTACTTGGAAGACTATGAATTGATTGCAAGTAAGTATCATGGACAAGGAGGATTTTTAGGAGAAAGGAGATCCTCTCTCAACCCAATAGATGCAATGTAGGAAGACTAGTATCTTTAGTCCATGGGTGTAACACCATAAGATGGGATTGATGGTAATCTATCATAATCGTTTCCCTTTTTGTCTAGATGACGTCCCCACGGTGTCTATAATTTATGTCAACCAATAAGAAATACCCGAAAGAAGATGCGTAGGCCTTCAATCATGGTGCAATGAATATCGTAGATAGAGTGATGGAAGAAGTTCGATCTCATATAGCTAGCTGGAGTCTTTCTTTTCAAATCAAAGTGAAACGATTTTCCTTTTACGTTGAGATATTTGAATTGGATTTTCTTTCACCACTACTATCGTAACGCACAGAAAACACTGACGTTTCCGCTCGCTTTCAACCACTGCCACTTTACCTGAGCACTGTGACGCAGTCGGTCAAGTATTGAGGCTAGTATATCAAGGACTTATGAGAACTGAAAAGAAAAAAACTAGGCAAAGGAATTCTCAAAGTTCATTGAGTTAAGGAGGACCATTCGTGGGGGGTTCGTGGAAGAGTTGGGTTCGATTCCCTTTATACGCGATGTGGCGAAAAAGACTGATTCAACGAAATATGCCTGCATTAAGATTTAAAACGTGCCGTCTACTTCCAGGAAATGTTCGGAACAGAGAACTTTCTCTAATCCAACGCCGCATTCTCCGAAGATTGAGGAACAAGAGGAGATCCATTAAAAGAAATCTTTCTCAGAGAGAAAATCTAAACAGTAACATCAAATCACAAACTACACGAAAGTTGTCCCTTTATTATGGGGATTTACCCATAAGGGAGATGCACAGAGGAAGAGAACGAACTTCATATATCCCTTTTTTACTCAATCAAGAAACAAGATCGGACGTGATTCCGGTTCGTCTCCGTTTTAGTGACACTCTTCCTCAAGCAAGGCAGCCGATAAGTCATCGAAGGGTTTGTTTGAATAATGGACTGGTAACCATTACTCATTTTAAAGTTTCCCATGGTGATCTAATATCTTTTAAAGAAAATGACGCGAGAACCCGCGGTGAAGAAATAAGGAGATCTTTCTATATCGACATATCAGTTGGAAAAATCATAGGCAAATTCCTACCGGTCAGAATCTGGAGAAGAACAAAACAGAATGGTTCCGCTTACTCACAACTCAGAGGGGATGCCGCTTACTACTAAAATCCGGGTTTTTGCAAGAGTTGCGTTCTTATATGCAAGAAGAAGACTTAGAAAGAACAAAGAAGTTTGGATCCGCAAAAGTATGCTTAGGCAGTTCCTTCGCTGAGCACAACAGAATGAAGAGGAATTTGTTTCATTTCAAATACTTCTTCTTATGGAAAAGAAGGAAGGAGGAAGAGGAAGGGGTAGAGGAGATCCTCAAAGTTATCGAGGAAAACGAAAACCGAAAAGAGCAATAAGCCCTTTTGTTTACACAAACAAATTATATAGAAATTCGACCTATTGCTCCGGATCCCCGTTTACTATTACTAGGAAGATAAGAATCAAAAGGATCGAACTACCTACTCATTATTCGGAGGTGAATCATAGAACACTAAAAGCTGTGGTATCTTATGGACCTAACATAGGTCACATCCCTCACGACATAAGATTGAAAGATCCAAACCTTCCTCTTCGGAGCGGAAACGGACGTGGCCAAAACATATAAAAAAAGATCGGCCTAGTCGCTCATAGGGACATATCTATCCGGATAGAGGAGAGGATAGTCTAGATCAATTTTTAGAAAAATCTCTCTCTATATAGAATAGAATAGATAGGTATCTCTGTGGATAGAGATAAAGATAGGGATCCCTCGAAATATATGGAAAAAGTGCACTTTTTTACTACTACTACTATTTCTTATTCTTAGACGAAACATCGTTTTTTCGATTTTGACTGAATTGGTCGGAGCGTAGACGAGCGAGCAGAGCCCAGGAAAGAGGTCAGATCGTCATAGAGCAGTCGACTATAAGTATAAGACTGCTGGCCTGAGAGAAGGCAGTCTCTCTCGGAAACATGGCCCAGGGTTCTATAGTATAGTATAGTAGCCAGACTATAGGAAAATCAAGTCTCATGTTGCTCCTCAGAAACGCGTATAGTATATAGTATATAGTATATAGTATATAGTATATAGTATATAGTATATAGTAGTAGTAGTATCATTGGCCAAAGTAAAGTCGATGGACAAACGCTGTTCGTTAGAACTAGCATTTTGTTTTGTCATGGAATCAAGTCTATTTGTTCGAATGTTCTTTTTTTCGTTTCGTTGGAAAAACCAACGCCGACGTCAAGAATGGATCAGTCTAGTCTCCTTTCTCTTTTGGGAGCAGAGCTGAAAAAGATGGAATTGTCAAGTACGATGATATTTTTATTAACGGATAGAAAAATGCTATTATCAAGTAGTAAACCCATTATGATTGCAACTCGTGGGATGCCTGGAATCCCACTAAATCGAGAATCGGAATCGGTGGAGGATGTGCATAGGGTACTCCGAGCCCTCCCCTTATTTAGAGAAATGGAAGGTATCTTGCGTGAGAGGAACCTGAATCTCCCGTCAGTACAGGAAATAAGCGCTTTCCGTGTGAATCTATTCTCTGGTATCCGGCGTGAGAGTGCGATTGCGGACTACGACGCTTTTTGGCGCTCCTTACTCGAGGAGATTCACACACCTCAGGGACGTAGTTGTTTTGGTCAGAGAATACAAGATCTGCACGCCCGAATGTCTGCCGAGGGCAACTGGGACTACTTGATTGCCCAACAAGGCAGAGGGTATTTTGGTAACCTACCTAATCTCAACAGCCCGTTGGATCAATATCAATTTGGAATTCACCCAATTCTGGATCTGAATATTGGTGAGTACTATGTCTCATTCACAAATCTATCCTTGTCTATGTCTATGCTACTCACTCTCGGTTTGGTCTTACTTCTGACCAAAGTATTTATGGAATCGTCCGGCCAGAAACGGGGAAGAGCCCATGCTGTCGTAGAGGCCTCGTCGAGTGCTTCCGCTACGCCTAATTCTGAGGATGATGATAAGCGGAAAAAAGTGTCCCGCCAAGACGCCAATGGCAAAGAGTCAGAGCCGCCCATAAATGGGGCGCAACCTGAAGTACCATCCATTGCGTTCTTAAAGAAAAGAATTAAAACAGTTCTAAGGTCCTGTCGAGATAGGAACCCTAGGGAGAGCACATTACGCTCTACTTACGAGGATCTTCACCTTGAAACGGCGAGCGCCGAGAAGCGGGTAAAAATCGCCCAGGCCCTAGAAAATCTGTACAGGCGAAGCCAATATTTCCGGAGTAACAAAAGGCAGCAGCCCCATACCGACTTGATTATTCAAATCTGCGATTGGGAGCGTACGAAGAGGTAAAGAAATTCACTGGTGTAGGCATAGGAAACCGAGGCCCCCCAAACCCATCTACTATACGGTTGAGGTGAGGGGGGGAAAGAAGAGTGGGCATGTGGGCTTCTTTCACTGTGTCTTTTGTGAAGCAAAGGCATCGCGGCGTATCAACACCAGACTAGTTGCTGATTCAATAGCTGACTTCCTTTCAAATATGATATGATAACACATCAGCTCGGCACCCTTGTTTCCCAAACTAACTACTCATCTAGCTAGATCCGGATCAGAAATGGTAGGAACTAGATCAAGAAATACGAGACTTTTCCTTCACTGGAAACTCCCGAGCCCGAGTCATCACCTAGCCCGACTCATCCATTGAAGCGAGCCAGGTGGCAAATCCATTAATATAACTTCTGGAATCCCAGCAATAGAGCTGGCAAGGTGAAGTGAAGCTGGAATGGATCCGATCTTCAGTGTGGAAAGAGCTTCAATCCTCTGTAGCAAGGAAAAGCCGATCCGCTCTTGTCTTGCCTTAAATAGCTGGAAGCGAAAGCAGTTCTCGAGGAAGGAGTGCCGTAGTCTTGTTCGAAAGTCAAGTCATTCTACGAGTTTGAATCGGTTGGCTTGAAAGGAATAGGTTCAGTATATCGGTCAAAAAGAAAGTCTAGATGCACCGAACTTGTCTAGTTGTTGGAAAGGGATAGCTGGAATTCCCACTAGTCAACATGCAAATAGTATCCAACCAAGGGATCACCGAGAGAGAAAGAAGTCACTTGCTAAACTAGAGAGAGAAAGAAGTCACTGCTACACTCTAGAGGTATGCGTTGCGTATGGAATCAGAAGTAGTATAGGCTTTTTCTTGCTACTAGAAAGATGGAGCCCGGTGGTCAGCGAATAGGGGTCTAGACCTAAGTAAGTATGTATGAGGGGACAGGCAAGTCACCAGCTAGCGGAGCAGCACGAATAGCTAGTCAAGAAGGCAGAGCTCTTATTTGATTCGATTCAGGCAACCTTGGCACCTTTGCAAGCTCTTCGCAACAGGTTCCAGGGAGGAATGGATACGAGTAGCAACATCGGGAGATGGAAGCTGACAGACCTCGTAATTGAAGCGGCACCAAGCTGATGAAGAACGAGGCGTGGGAATGCTATGCAAATTTCCAACCAACGGCGCCAATCGATAGAAGTTTCCTTGGCATGGGAGGAACTACTAGACTCTATCCCCTAATGGTGAGAAGCAAGGTCAAGAAGTAGGAGAGATACCAAGCCGGGCAACTTCCCCTAGTCACTACGGAACACAAAAGCCAAGGTGACCCAGAACAATGATTTCACGGATTTCTAGGAACGGATTTCGAGTTTCAGAATTGTGTGTGGTATCTTTTTTCCCCTCCTCGGAGCGCACCATGGGATGCTTTGTGAACAGCCCCCCTCTGTTCAATACCGATACCTGTCAGATTCCATAGCTGATGAATCTATTTCTTTTCCACTCTTTCCCCGTCACGCAAGACGCTTTTCTGGCACAAACCTAGTAGTTATTTGTCCTGTGCTGATCTTGGGTGAACTGATGACACTGATGCTCCAAGACCAAGAGTTTTCACAGCCAAAGCTATTGAAGCTGCTCCCTCCCATGAATCACAGCTTTCTGGACGCACTGCTTGAACACCATGGAGCAAGATAGAGAAAAAACTCCTATCCCAGTTGATCGAGCTGGAACCCACCCACCGCCGGGCAGGTGCATCAGCCTCTTCTTTCTAGTTTCCGACAGGGCTACCCGCACTAGCCTCTGACCTCTACTCCAAAAGGGAAGGTGAGGGCTTACTTAGAGACGGGTAGATAGACTAGACCAAGAAGAAGAAAGAAAGCGCAGCTATACTAGGTTCCACCCATACCGACCGATTGTCGCTTTGCTATCTTTTTCGAGTGCAGTGAGTCAAGTTGCTAGTTAACCTTACCGAGGCTGGCTGCTATGATGAACTCAGTTCTGTAGTAGAACGATGTTTAGATAGATGGATCGAAGGTTGCGGGGGCATGCCAGCTGTGTCGGTCGTTCCTCTACTTGTGGTTGTCTCGACTGCATTCTATTTGTATTCCCAAGCGAATGTGAACTATTGTTCCAATCTGTAGCAGAATCCGAGATAGGCGAAGGAAGGTCAAACTCCTTACACTTCAAAAGTAGAAGTCAACTCTCTTGCCTTCTTGACTGCCAGCATCAAGGACGAGCGGTTACCTCAGAGCAACCCTAGGAGAAGGAATCCCTGTCAGGTTTTGAATGCCCCTTTCTTTCTGCGAGTGGTTGGGTGGCCGAATACACTAAATAGGCCTTGTCAAGCTTTCAGCTAGGCTCCATAGCTCTCTTTGTAGCCAAGGAGATCCCCTGAAAAAAAAGAAGAAGGCGCTCCCATTTCTCATAGCTCAAAGGAAGTCGAGCCCCTCCTAGAGCGAATGGACAGACCAAATCAACCAACTCGGTCTTCAAACGTATGCTTACTAAGTGCTGTGAAACCCAATGGTGAGGATTGGTCACATAGGTGACCTACAGTTGGGTATATACCACAAACAACCTAAAAACGAGAGGAAAGACTCCATGAATCATGGTTGTATGGAGCTCTCATTCCCCGGTCACCAGTCTACGATTGGCAGTACCGCATCGATTGGGAGACATAGAAAGAAAGCGATCGTTTACACAAATTGATCCACCCACCGCCTGTGCAAGAGCAAGAGCGTCAAGCTTGGCATGAAAGGCAGTGACGTCAGAAAACCTATTTTCAAAGGTTACCAGACTTGGGTTAGCTACACGGAGCATCTCTTTCTTACCCTTCGGGCGGTCACAGGGAAGCTCTCTAATAGATCACTTAAGACAAAGGAATTAACTACAGCACAGGACTTAAACTTCATAATACTTCCCATTTTCAGGAAGAAGAGCATAATGAACCCGGCAACTCTTTGATCAGACTCGCAAGCGGATACCTTCGTTCGGTCATTTAGCACGAACTTCACTGCCGGTACAGGAATGCTTTCTATTTGGGTAATGAAGACAATGCACGCAGGGATCTTTTTAGCCAAACCAAATGATAGACCTCTATAAGGATCAAGTGGCTTCAGGAGCTCTAGTGAATTCCCAGCAAGTTATCCCAGATAAAAGAATCATTAACATTGGCTGGGGCCATCTTTCCAAGTTGTCAAACTTCAGTTAGATGCTACTCTTCGCCCTGTGCCTCTAGAGTGCCGGTGGTATAGTCAGTGCCGTGGAGATCAAAGGATCTATGTATAACCTTGGTTCAAGGTCTGCCTTATGTGCTGAATTATGGGCAGGGACTGAAACAGCTTTGGTAGCCTAGCTCCCATCCCAAGAAAAGAAGTGTTTCAACAGCCTTTAATACTTGATTTTGGTTTGATTGCTGCAATGCAAGACAAACAATTGCTTTGGCCCTTTCTTCCATTCTTTGTATTTCCTTATTTAGTCTTACATAGAGAAGGAAAGGGGTAGTGAGCGGTCTATAACAATAAAAGCGTCGGAAAAGGGGATGTGACCATGAAGAGGTTGGGCTGGTCTGAGCTTAAATGCCTAACTAATGGTAGTGGGCAGGACGGAAATGAAAAGCATGGTCTTAGGGCTAGCCTGACCTGAATAGCTATGTGCCAGAGCATCCCGCAACCGAAAAAAGGCAGTGGGCACTTTACTTTGGCCATCCATCAACTGAGGCAAGTAGGCGCGAAGCGTCGCTAGGAGAAGGAGAGCATTCGTATGAGTCTACTAGTCATAGTTTTCTATTTTGTTAGTTCTACCGGAGATAAGTATGGAAGGTACTATGAGTATATATCCTGGTATGCTTCTAACTTACCTTTCTTCCTCGGGGGTTGGCTTTGTAATGGAACATGAAAACACCTTTTTTGCTTCGCCCATCTCTATATGCCACGGCGAATCGATCGGTTGAATCCGCTGCAAGCCCATCTTCAAAATCCCCACATAGTAGGAAACTAAAGGAGCTACTAAGCGAGGAAGCCCGATTTCTAGAGGACTAGAGAGGAAGGACTAATTCGGAGATAAATCATTCAATAGCGGATAAGAATCGGGTTCATAGAATCTATTTTGGGTAATGCATAGGACTACTATTCATATCATATCATATCATATCATATCATATGGTGAAAAGACAGGATGTATTCCGACGAAATTGGATGTGATCGGCAAGAGAAAGATGGAATTTTATATAAGGAAGGAAATCAAACGCGTTGTTTGAGAGGGTAACTAGAGAAAAAAGAAAAATAGGCTCTCCCTGGACTCTACGCAGGACTTCTTTCTAAGCCTTACATAATTTGAATTTCTCTGACATTCCATGTTTCCGAAACGGATCCTATAAAATATTTCACTTTTTCTATGATCATCTCTATTTTAGGTATTCGGGGAATCCTCCTTAATAGACGAAATATTCTTATTATGTCAATGCCAATTGAATCAATGTTATTAGCTGTCAATTTGAACTTTTTGGTATTTTCCGTTTCTTTGGATGATATGATGGGTCAATCATTTGCTTCATTAGTTCCAACAGTGGCAGCTGCGGAATCTGCTATTGGATTAGCCATTTTCGTTATTACTTTTAGAGTCCGAGGGACTATTGCTGTCGAATTTATAAATTGCATTCAAGGTTAAACATAACTACAGGAGAGTTACCAAATACAAAGTTCTGTTCTCCTTTCGTTCTCTTCTTTCTTTTCTTTTTATTTTATCAATATTTGAGAACTCTTTCTCACCATAACTGTACTCCTGTTGTTTTGTTTCATTAAGGCGGGGGCGTATGTGTCTTTCCTCTGCCTGATCTGCAGTTTTCCTTCTTCGCGATCCTTCTCTTACCTCTACCGGAAGGTGGCTGGAAGAAGCCGTGGGTGGAGTTGGCCCATGCCCATCTTGCCTCCCTTCATCATCCTCTGGTAAGTGAGGAGATGGGATCTCTTGGATGGGCGAGAGGGTGTTCCAGTCGTCGTCGTCCATATGGACGCTGGTCTCTTCCTCCTGAAGACAGAGTTTCGGGTGAGCTAGCAAAGAAAGCAGCAGTGCCACCTAATACTCGTAGACTAAAGTACTTCTTTTTATATCTAGGAACAAGCGTCGGAGTAAATATCAAAGTAGCAGCGGAAGCTGTCCAGCCGAAAGACAGATCTGACAAAGCCGGTGAGGGGGGCAAGTGTTCTTCGGACTCATTCCAATTGAGTGCCAAGATGCGCCTGGAGCATAGCGCTGGGGTGCGAGAACGAGTAGGAAGTTCTGGTCCCACCCAGAAGAGTGCACTGATAGCCTATCTATCAATCTTCTCCAGCCAATGACATAAGATAGGGAATCTTTCTGATTGGTCTAATTGAGAGGAAAGATAGGATGATATTAGTTGCAATCGGAGAGAGAGGAAAGTCTCTCGATGTCCCACAAGAAGAAATGGACTTACTTATAGACAAGTCTCCGAAAGTCACTGTCAAGGGAGGATGCTGGAAGCTACTCCTTTCGCAGGGCTCTCTCTCTCTATCAATTCCTTGCTGATTGATTAGAAAAGATATCTGGCAGTGAACTATTGTTCTGTTCGGCAAACTCCTCTTTTTTGGTCCAGAGGATGGATGCGTCAACTTGATGTCACATATGCCGTCCCAGGGCTTTCCGGCTGGGAAAATGGAAAGAACTATTTTATTTCGTTTCAGATCAGCTAGCGCTTACGCCTTTCTTGGTTGAATGGATTCTGGCGCAATGCTGATTCGGATAATGCTGGAACTGCTACTCGGTAGACTATGAAACAGAAGCTTTGAAAGGGTTCCCTACGCAATTCAATTACTACTAACATTTTTGAATCAATCAGATGATTCGGAGTTTTTAGTCATTTGAAAGTGCTTTTTCCCCTGTCTCCTATGATACCCGGCTGGCTTTATTTGGTATGCGCTAGATGAAGCATCCGCATCCAATCCATAGTAATAGGTATAGTATGAACCCTCTCAGCAGTGACCCCTCTCAGGCTCTAGGTAATGAAATGTGAAATGAATTGGAACGGTTTTAGAATGACTAGTAAATGATACTAATTCATCGCACCACTTTCTTTCTGTCATATACCATCTTGGAAGAATGTAGATTGCATTCATCGCAGGGTCATTTCCTGAAGGAGGCTTGTACCAGCTCTTCGTCATCATAAATAGCAAACCAATCCTTGTTTATTACTCAGCTTTTTCATTCTCTCATTCTTAGTTAACCATTTCATTCTATTTCTTCTGTGGTACTTTGAGTTTTGAACAATAGATAGTTAGAATTTCTTATTAAGTGTAAGTGATTCCCCGGTTCGGTTTTTGATCTTCTTTTAGCACATACATGCGGCCATGAATTCCTATTTGTGACATCTAACTTACTACCATCAAACTCAGGGAACTTTGAATATCCTCTTCTTTTGTCCTTGACTTGCTTGCCAAAGCCAATACTCCTACATGGAAATTCAATCCCTCACTCTTATGGTTTTCCTTAGCTATATCAACCGCTTGAGTTCTATCAAAACACTGAAGCTGCCTATAATATAATGTACCGCTACTCGCATCCTATGGAATGTTTCGTGAGCGAGAGGTATAGCAAGAGTGATCTTCCCTGAAAAACTAACAGTACCAAGACCGGAAAATCAAACAGATAGGTTTGAATCTTCTCGAAAGCGCACAGCATAGTCACTCTAGGGCATAGTTCTACTAAATTAAATGGTCCAAGTAAATCTGGCAGGAGAATGATCGGCTAGAGACTATTTTCCTCTTGATCACCCTCCCCCAACTTGCCTCTGCGCATGTAGACGAGAAGCGCTCTCAGTAAATTAGCAAGTCTTGTGGGTACTCCGATCTTGTATGGATTCCCAGACAGCTCACCGTACGTAAACTTATTTACGAAGCTAAAGTAATGGTTTAATTACATTCCAGACCTCCGAATTGTGTTGCAATGAAAGCAGGATCACCGACTCTATGTCAAGTTCTCAAAGTGTTTTATTATATAGAAATCACCAGAAAGCCCCGACGTTCTTTATTTAGATTAGAGAAGTAATAGTAGCCAAAAGTGGATAACCTTTTTCGACACCAATCAGCCTCAACCTTAAGATCTTTCCTCTCCCAGTTGCCCTGATTTCCCTTGTAGACTTAGGGAATTCTCATAGTTGATGATTATTTCCTACGAAAAGACAATAGCCAACAACATAGATTTGCCACGGACAAGGATCTTGCCACCTTATTGTGAATTCCCTTTTTTATTCAATTGTGTACTCGTTCCTGTTGTTGTGCCATTAGTGACTTGAGAAGACTGTGTGAAAGAGAGCAAGAAGCCGACGCGAGGAGATCAAGATCACAGTTGTGCTCATGCCATTAATGCTGCCCAATCCACTCTGAGATCTCTTCCAGCCCTAAATTCCTTAACCCATTGCCAAAAAGAGATGGGAAAAGAACCTCCTTTTCTTACGCTCCTCTTTCTCAGAGAGATGGTGAACTTGCCTTGCCCTACGAAGCTGTGAATGATAACACGGGAGGGGTACACCACAAGAATCTCTAAAGATTATGGAGATTCATCAAAGATTACGAGAATTGGAATTACAGGTATCAGATCTTATCATTTGTGGTCCTTAGAACGTTGAAGCGGGTTGCAGGACTGGTACTTGACCATTATGAGTTGCAGGACTGGTACTTGACCGTTATGAATAGTAAGAGTTCTTTCTACACTTGTAGATGCGTTAGGTATGTAGTAGTGAATTTTCTCCCATGTGAACTTCAGAGAGATTCGTTAGATTACCAACAGATAAAGGAATTGGACCTTAAAAGCAATTTTTAAAAAAGTTCAACTTCAACAAAACGTTGCGTTTAAGTCTACCTATGGTACTAGGAATCCTTCCACTCAACAGGCAACGATCCATAATAAACTCAGTTAAGCCGATCAAATTTCCTATTTAGAAAAACCTATCACGAAACTATTCTTAGCGAATAACGTGCCTTTACTAGTAGTCCTATTTTACTGACCTATTCCATTGCTTCCTACCAGTTCCGATCCAAATGCCTACCCCTCTACTCCTATGTTTCACAAACCTGCGGCCTATCCCTTACCAAGCTACCTAATAGCCCTGGCAGTAAATAAACTAAGTCCCAAACCTTATTTATCTTCATTGACTCCATCTCATCCAGCATGGCAGCACGCCATTTCGGGGCCTTTTTAGCCATAGAAAAGTAGGTTCGGATTCTTGAAGAAGTAACTGTCAAAGCGGATAGCTTTTATCGAGCAAGTAGTTAAGGACTAGAATGAGTGAAGAGGAATACAAATCCACCCAGGGAGTTAGATCTTACCTCGCTATGAAGCATCCCAGAAGCTGGAATGGAAAGCCTCGTTATTAAAGAGCGTTGGTACAAGACCAAAAGGCACATGCACATCATGGATCCTTTCTTTTCTTCCTCTTGTTTTACAGCATAAAGTATTGTAAAGAGTTTATCTGTTAAAGCCCTATGCGAAAGAAAGTAAGGTGTCAGTGCCAAAGCTTCTTCTCAAGCATCAACACATCAGACGAATAGGAATCGAAAGCCAGGAAAGCTCAAAGACTGGAGAAGTAGGCGAGTCAAGGCAAGGAATTTAAGTTCTAGTATTTCTCGTTGCTAGGTAGGTCTCACTATCTCTTCATTCAGTAGTTGAAGCTTATCCGTAGAGAAGTTATGTTACAGAAGTAGGCAAAAATCTATCTACATTTTCATTCACTTGAATTCGTAGATCAATGGTTTACGGTTACCAACTCGCCCCGGGTGGGTTCTAGGAATGAGAGCACTTATGTATCGAGGGGCTTTAGCACAAAATGAAGTAGCTAGCTAGCTAACTAAGCTATGATGGAAGGACGGGGCTAGGGCAATAAAATCATTGAAATACCACTAAGGCCGGAAAAAGCAAGTGCAAGTCCCGATAACTGGAAGAAATGCCTACCGTGCGTAGTACCGATGTACAACCAAGACTCAAATTGGACTAGACCCTTTATCTTGGGCTCGTTCCGAGTAAGGATTCTTTTGCCTACCTCGATTCAAGTTCCGACAAAGACAGGGAGGGAGCTAGTTCTTCCAAGGATGGATAAGCACTTTCTTTTTTTTTATGTTGAGATCCATAGAGAGTCAGTCCATTTCGTCTGGGTGGAATTCATGTACTGCTATTATGCCGGATGAGGATCACTGTGTCTTGTATTTTCTATAACATCATTCTAGAAGTAGTTGCTCAGTCTTTGGTTCCTTTTTCTATTCATTTAAGTTGACTCAAATTAAGACCAACAGCCATCATACTACAGAATTGTTGACAGAAATACTGATGAGCTTCATAGGATTGAAAAGAACGTCCGCCCACTGCGGAATGGATGGTACTTCCACTAGCTATAGTTATAGTAGTTCCACTCGATGTGGATCGCGCCCATGCTTGCTCAGCTCCAGGATCAGGCTCCTCAACCTATTTTCAATAAGTCATCTGGTCTATGTTGTTGGAGTTCCGCATGACGCCTTAATCCCACCTCTGTGTCTAAGGAATAGCCTTTTCTTCTTTTTTCCGAGGCTGCATTGACCTCTCCCAGAGAAATGATAGACAGTTGTGTTGTCTTCTGGCCTTGGTTGTGAAAGAAATTAAGTCAATGCTTCTTACTCACTCTTTCAATGCTATGTCTTTAAGAGATTGAGCTTTCCTATGTCTGAGAAGGGTGCACTTTGAGTCTCATCTCCTGGCTGGTAGTTCTTTCTACGGAAATGAGAAACATATACACTCACTGTGTTACAAGCAAGACTGACGGAACAAAAGACAACACCTCAATTGTCCATGTACACGTAGAGAAGACCAAGAGCGCACACTACAACATCTGGTTGTCTTTCTATCTAATAAGCAAGCAGGTAAAAAGACTCCTTTGGTAAGTGATCTTATAAGACAATAAAGGCTTAGGCCCGCTGCGGGCAAATAAGTCAATTTTTTGCAGGAGTAGCTGCCATTTATGAGCTATTACCACAGTGGGTGCAAGAACTGCAGCAAAGCTATGCAGATGATGACTGGATAGAGGGATTGAAGAAGCAAGCTAAAGAAGATCACTCATACAACACAAAGATCACAGTGCATCTAGGCACTGTAAGATATAAGATACCATCATAAAGTGGAAAGCTATGCTGCTGTCACTAAATGCTAATAGATTTTATTTTCTTCTAGGAATTTATTTTTTAGATAAAGAGTATTTATTAACATGCTAGGGCGGTACAGACAACTTCTTGCTTGATTGGAATAGGAGGCTTTTTACTTTATTTCCTAAATGTGTGACTGATACCAATCCCTATGTTGTACACTCTTCCACTAACTAGAGTGAACCATGCCTGAAGTAGAATGAACCAATTACAAGTGTTCATAGTGGTCTAATAATCCCTTACCGTGAAGGTTCCTAGTGTTAGTGTGCTCTGATACCAGTTGTTGGGTAATTGAAGGAAGCAAAACAATAGGAAACAACAAAACTATGAGAGGAGCAAAGCTTTGTTTCAACTACATCTCATAATCTTATACAAAACTTGTTGATACAAGCTTACATCTGGTCCTAACCATTGGACACCCAGGGGTACTGTAAGTGGAATAGGAAGATTCAACGACTAGTGGTAGAAAGCAACCATAGTACTAGTACTACTAGTGGTAGAAAGCTTACTTACTACTATTTATCTTCACTTGTGTTGTTAATAAAGCATGGGCATAATATAATCTAACTATTTCTTTTTTAAGCAAGGGCCCTGTTCAACAACTAGACATAATGTAATAACCTACTCTTTCTTCAAAGAATGTAGCATACCTAAGAAATGATTTATCTAACGTCCGTTGTGAAATAAAGAAATGCGCAGATCGCTTCTTCTACCCTTCTCTTATTCGCATTTCCTGCTTACTATTGAAATGAAAGAAAAGCTCATGGAATGCAAGGAGTGCAAATAGTGAGTTGACTGCTAAAGAAATAGTATTAATCTAAGGACAAGAGAGTATGGTCGAAATAGTGCTTGTTACTCACTCGCTATTTTGGTGCTGGTTTGACTAATTAGCTTTCGTAGTGCCCTCTTTTCGTAGATTGGAAGGAGTTATTTCCCTCGCTAGATATGTTGGTGTAGGGAATTCCTGTTCTCTTTCATAGATAGGAGGGGCATGCGTGCTTACAGCCTGTTCTCACATATAGATAGTGGGACATGCGTGCTTAGAGATAGTCGAAGGTGTAATCTTTCAAAAAGTAGTAAGTAAAAGAATCGCTACTCGCTCTGGATGGATATTTAGGTACCCTCGCCCTATTCTGGATTTTTACTAGTGTATGGAAAGAGAATCGTGTGCCCCATACATAGGAAAGATAGAATCATCCTACTGCATTCCTTCTCCGGTCCTTTCATGGCCCATGCTGTTCAAAGGCTAATACAGAAATAGGATTACTTACGAGCTGGGATGGGATGTAGAGTATAGCCCAGAGTTTCTTAGTAGGAATACAACCTTAATGGAATTCGGAATGGGACTTTAGCATTTCCCTCCAGCAGCACTTTGTTTGGGGATGGTTGATTGCTTTTTGATTCTCTAAATCCAAATCCTGCCTCAATATTTCTTTATCTACCAATTAGGCCAACTTACCCTGCTTATCCGTTTTCTTGATAGGCAGGAAGTGAGCAGATTTGGTTAGTCGATCACCAATAACCCGTGTCTAGACCTCTCTTCCATTTCGGTAAGCCTTACAGAAATTCTGCTGATTCGGGTAGATACTAGGTTTATAGATGAAATAACTTCTTCCTTTAGGTGAGGTGGAGGCGCACCGATGACCCTCGCCGCCTGGGAACGAGAAGATCCACTTCTCTCACTGTAGTCCGAGAAACTATTTTACCCAGATCTCCTTTGAATTTGAGGTAGGTAGAGAAAGAATCGACTCATGTAGAACGAGGAGAGTTCATTCTTCGCAGGCGCACATCTCGATCAACTATGTCATTCTATAGCCTTTCATATACAAACAACAATGCAATGAGTATGAGTATGAGTAGTAGAAGAGCGAATCAAAGCAGCCTTGGAAAAGGTGACTCGATTTGGATCTCATATAGAATCAGTGGGAAAGAAGAATCGATTCAATCAGTCAATTCTGGTCAACACGTTATTGTCTTTCTGATAGATTCACCTTCATTGGTAATTTCACTTGCGCCAAAGTACGGAAGGTTTCTTCTTGCGTTGGTGTAGAAGTCAAGTCTCGGATTTCAAGTGAAAAGGCATCTTTTCTAAATGCGATCATCCTAATCCGGCATTCAGAAGATAGGGGAAGTGAACGAACAGAAGTGTGGGATTGACTGTGGGCTAGGGTACTGGAAGTAGAGGAAAAGATTAGGCGAAAGAAATCGACATCCGGCTTCTTTTACTTATCTATCTGTATAAAAATACGACTCTTGACATGTTTTGGCTGGCTGCTTTTTACCCCGCTCTCCTTCTCTAAGGTGTACGTGTACGAAGCATTTATGCCCCGTCATTTTTCTTATTCATGGCGCATTCAAAACTCAACCAAACTGATTCTTGATTCAAAGCAGCTCATACCAAAGCCGAAACTCTCCGGTTTTCTTCCCTGGCACTCCGTCCATGCGTGTTCCAATGAGTTAGAAGCACTAGGGCGGCTAGCCTTGCTTCTATCCACTCGTTCGTCTAGGCTAGGTTTGACCCACCCATAAAAGAAAAGTCAACCGACGCCCACTCTAGATACATCTTTTTATGACCTTGGTTCCATGGAAAACTTGGAGGGACATCTGAGTCAATTGCATGCAACATTTGCCTCCACTCACTTTCTACTTGTGGCCCTGATAAATAGAAGCCTGGCACATTCAGTCTAGTTCGACTTGCATCCCACAGCTCTTTTTCTTCTTTCTGTATTACACAAGCAATCACGAAGGCAGGCGAAGCTATGTTGAATCTCTTATCCGGGATAGAGAAGCCAGAACTAGTCCTGCTATTTGACTCGAGTACACAGACTTACTTATACCTTTTCTATGCTCTAAGAAAATCGGACTAAAGAGTTTCGCAATGAACTCTCCGTGATTTACATCAAATCTAAAAAGAGATAGACGGAGAACTATCTAATTCACTGAACCTTAGAAGTTGGAGCTTGCAGGAAGAGAGGGTCAAATGCAAGAGGAGTGGGCCCTGTGATGTTTTACTGGGAAGACAAGTCCCAATCGGAGATACAAGCTTCTCATAGAGCCAAATTGAAATGGCAAGATAGAAATCTGCCGTCGGTGGAGATGGAAAGTTTTGTATATTCGACGCTCGCTCAGAAATGAATCATACTTAATCACTTGATTGACCGAATAATAGGGTTGCCTACTTTTATAGGGGAGACGGAACTAGTACTATTCCTTTCCTTGCGGTTGACTGGTGATGATCCTCTGGGTTTGATTGGAAATCCTTCTTTCTTCCGGGGGCGGAGAAGTCTGCTCTGGTGGAATCTCATCTAGATGCTCCGGCTCGGTCTTCTTTATGCATAGCCAGTTCTGGCACTTTCTAGCATTCCTTGGATCATACGTTTCTGTGGTTTTTCCTGGTATCGTACTACTTCACTCATGCTTCTGTTTCCTAAAGGAAAGCCGGAAATAACCAATATCTTTATCTTGTGGGTAGAGGTAGTTCTTAAAATCTCTCTTTCTTGATAAGGATTGATCGACGGTTTCAAAGAGAAGACAAGAAGAGTGGTACGTTAGTGTGAGTGCATATACGATAGTCGCCATCTCAAGATCCGGCGGTTGATGTTTCCTGGCACTCTTTGGAACTGGCTCTCTATCCAACAGCCATCATCCAGACATAACGAATTGGTATGGTATATTCATACCATAACATAAGAACTTCTAGAGCTCGAATTCTTATCGATACTGGAACTCAGAGCATAGGAGGGAAAGTCGATTGCTTTTGAAAAAAAGTGTATCTCGCCTAGTGGAAAAAGTGGTACTTGATTAATCAACTCAGCAACTTCCCTTCCTGGCACAGATAGCCTTCCTTCACTTGAATGAAATGTGCACTTGACCGTGATCCCTTGCTTGGATGGACACTCTCTCTATTCTTATCTCTTGTCCGGCACCAATCCTTCTTCTTGATCCCAACCTACTAAGAGTTTTCCGATCGTCATCCAACCAGTAACATGTGATGACCGAATCGACTGCTCTGTGAAGAGTTGGAAGTCAAGCTAGGGGATATTCTCTCTCAACCTATTCTTGGGACATTGGCCAAAGATAATAAGCGAAGAAGGAAGGCAAAGATACTTGGATTCCATTGATTATCTTCCATTTCATCCTGCACTTGATTGCAAAATTTCCAAAGAAGAAGCAGTTACCAGATCCGGGCAGAGCAAACCAAACTAGATGAGAAGGCAGAATGTAGCTAAAACATATGGGTTTCTCTAGAGAAAAACCTGCATGTACCTCTACCAAACGCTAGAATGCCGATATGGTTGAAGTAGCAAATAGCCAATGTATCAAATAGTCAATGTTGCTCCATAATAAGCCGAAATAGTCCCTTTACCTTTGACAAGGGTAACACCTGCCTTCCATCTCTTCTCTACAGGCATTCACTGAACAGAGCACTATCTGAAGGAAAAGAAGGATTCTAGTTAGCTTTTCTGGTTTCCGAATCCAACCTGTTTCGGTGGAAATCGAATTCGATGAGTTGGCTGCCAGCCATAATCTTGTTGTCTTCTTCTTTCCCTAACCTTATCTTAGCCTTAGGCGCCTCTCGGAAACTTCATAATCTGAATCACTTTCCTCTCCGGGTAGTAACCATAACTTTAACTAGGAACTCGGCATTATAGGACCGAGTCTTCTTTAGTAGCTGTCTGAGTTTTTCCGCTTTCTCCGATCTCCGCCACTTCATCCGTTGTGGCCCGTAATGTCATAGCTTTCAGGGTTGGGTTCTGATAGAACTCTATCCATAGAGACCTCCTCCCTTTGCTCGTATATAGCACTTAGAAGAGTGACTTCTCCCCGATAAGGGTTTAGAGTATAGAGAGGATGCCTTTCTATAAATAATAGTAATAGTAAAAGACATAAAGCAAAGACTAGATTCGATGTTGAGTCTTTCTTTTTTCTCGACTTTTTCGAAGATTGATTGTGACGAACTGGCGCATTTCCTTGGGGAACTTATCATAGTCTTTTTAGTTTTATTTATCGGAAAGAAGGATACTTTTATTATTACCGTAACTTTGATTTTACTTGATACAAATACAAAGTTTTGATTACGAAACTTTCCTTGTGACCGGATCTTTTTATGCTCTCTTGGAACCGACAACTTATCAATCTTCATGCTATTACTAACACTTATGACTGAGCCGCACTTGCTTTTCAAAAGAAATTTAAACTCTCATGCCTGAGACTAGCCAATAGAAGAAAGAGCCACAAGCAAGCCATAGCAGCATCCTTTTTCTTCGCTTTCTTCAACAATGCGAATCTACCTCACTCCTCATCAGAACTCAAATACAAATTTTTAGTATCATCTGGTTCTATTTCCTCACTACAGCAATAAAATGTGAAACCAATATTCATCATGAAACTTCAGACACTGATGATTGTGAGGGAAGAGAGACGACGTAGGCTGATTCAAAGTGAACAGAAAACCAACAAAAGAATGGAAATTCATTCTTCTAAACAGGAGGTCTAGAGCCACCTTCCTCTAGGGGGCATCCTCACGATCCTGCTCTTTATCCTTTCTTCTTATCCTCATCTTCCGAATCGTCAAGTGAGCAAGACTACATAATAAGAGAATGCGGGAATGGATCTGAGACTGATGGCTGACCGGCCTGCACCCACCGAACCCTTAGCCCTTGCTTCAATTAGAGCAACATACGAATCTGCAGAAGCATCTAATAGCGATTCTTAGAATCAGTTCGGAATGAATGCTATACTTTTTCTTCCCCACTCATCTTATTAAGCCTTTTTCTTAGCCCGCTTAGCTTCCGTGCCCAGATAGACTTTTACTATACTATAAAAGAGAGCTAGATGATCTGTTATCAAGTGAGAAGAAAGGCAGGTCCAGAATGCCGTTGATAGGCCTAAGTCCCTCACCTAGAGTCATCGTCGGAGGAAAATCGGTAACCTAACCTACAGGAGTAGAAAATGAAGTAGGTCCAGGTATGATCAAGCTCTGTCGTGAGCCGGTGCTTGAACCGTGGTTGAGGCTGCCGATGCCTCTCACATTAGCTCCCGGCCGCTAAAAATAAGGCTAGGCTTGCGAGCCCGCCTTCCCTAATGAGAAAGAAAACTAGAACTATTATAGCCTTTACTATAAGCTGGGAACTCTTTCTGACTAAAGAAAAAAAGGAAGCAAAGCTATATTTCGATCCAAGCCCTAGGTTTGGCTCACGCCCGGAAACCTATAGTACAAGGGTCGGTGGAGGGGACCCTGAGACCTATGGGATGAGAAGGAGGACTGAGAAGGCAAGACGGATATCAAAGGATTCTCTTCGGTCAGGGCTTATATAGGCTCTTCAAGACGAATGGTATCGATGCACTGCTCTCAGGCGAGATTGAACACGAAAAAGGTGCGGTGCATCAAGGCGTGAATAAGGAAGAAGTCACCTTTGTCGGTTTTCAAATTGAGGACCAACTGTGCTCCGAAAGTGAGAGAAGAGATCTGACTCACCGACATCCACATCAAGAGAAACAGACGAAGCAGCTCAAGCAGAGCTAGAAACGGAAGCCGAAGCAGCATCTTCTTCCTTTTTCCATACAGAGAAAGCTTATAAGGCCTTTATTTTCTTTCTTTTATTTTACTTCCTTAGAAGAAATTGGAAGAAAACCGTAGCGAAACGGTTGAACCTTAGCGAAGTATTTTTGGTTCATTACAACCTGATCCTATTCAGAATCGGAGAATAGGAACGAAGTAGCTCGCCTAAAGAGGAACTACAATGATTCTTTACTTCGATCAAGAAAGAGCTTTCTCAATAGAGTTGCTTACTACGAAAAGAAAGATGCCCCACTAGTCTGATTAGATGAATCACTAGCCCTTACTCTCAGTCACTGATTCAAGAACGAATACCGAGACAGCCGTTCCCTTGCCGGTCTACTGCCTGATGGCTTTACATCGCTAAAGAATCTGTAATGGACAGCAAGAACTCTGAATCAAGAAAAGTACCAAATCGATTGGAAATGTACGCTCCTGTGGGAGTCGAACCCACCGCATAGGTGCCTTGTTCTACCGAGAGATGAACTAAGGTAAGGAGCGGCAACCCCTACATCAGTTCTTTGTACCACCCGGAAGGGCACGAGAGAAAAAACAAAACCAATAAAAAAAAGATCAGACGAGACGGAATTGGTAACGTGAACGTCTTTTCGTCTTCTTGCCTGAGTTTCATATAAAAAAACCTGGCTTTCCAAAAAAAGAAGTACTGATTGAGACAGGCTTCCCCTTTTCTGATGGCTATCCCTAGTCTCTTACTTACAGTACAGAATTTCTTGTCTACTGGCTGGAAACTTGAAAGGCTTACCACTGGATCGAAGGCAGAAGAACTTTTAGGATTGGCTAGAGGGGAACTATGAACTACTCCCCCAATCCCATTGGCTGCACGGGAACCCTATGTTATTAGAAAGTCTTCATTCATTCTGAATCTTTTAGAATATCGCTTATTACGGGTATCTTTCAAATTCAATTTACTATATATGTATCTTTCCATATGAGCTATTCCCTTTGCTTTCAATCTGTCTTGTGCCACTCCAGCTTTCACTCAAGCCATTCTTTGCCTGTCGACCCTCACTCTTCCTCTTGCTTCCTTAGTCTCGAGCATAAAGAAGGCACCGAAAAACTGGTGGGAAAGGAAAGGTATACTTTTCACAGCCGACAAGCTTTCATTTAAGCCCTAAAGAACTAGCTTCCTGGCGGACTTACTCACTCGATCACCGGCTTTCAGAGGATTCCCCCACTTAAGAATAAAGGGGCATAGACTACGAAAGGGCTACGTTCACTTGATGAACGGTAAAAGGTATTATATTACATAACGAGAGCATACGAGCGGAATACGATACTATAGAGCTTTCCGAAAGTTTGAGCTGAAGGGTAATAGCGCCCTCTATCAAGCTATTGGAATTGGCTGGAACTTTCTATACCAAAAAGGGACGGGCTAGGGGGAGGTTTGATGCAATAGAGATCTTTCATAGATGGATACCGATATGATCTTATTGATACGAGAATTCCGACTGCCTCAAAGGGCTTTGAGACTGAGACTGATGCATGCACTCTTTTCTTTATCCGTGGAATGATTACACTTGCATCAATCCGCCTTCTTTCGGCTCCTGTTTATGAAAGCTGAGGTTCCATTTGGAGAGCTATTGGATGAACGAGGAAAGAAAGAAGAGTTCTGAGATTGGATCACAGACATAGTGGGCGGTTCTATTCTAATCTAAAAGGAAACCCCATTTCATTGATATACGCACTGGTACGAGAAAGCACGAAAAGGTAATGACGAGCGTAGAAGCGAAAGAACAACCTGGTTTGAAACGGAAATCTTTTAGCAGGGGGGCAAGACGACCAAGAATAAGAAAGGGCTTTTTCCTTTACGCGGGGGTGATTTTGAAAGACTTCTATCCTCTTTATTTCGATCACCTCTTGGGGCGCATTCCAATCTTCTTCCAGCGATAGACTGGATTTTTTCATCTTTTTCTCGTCTTGTAGTTGTAGCAGTTGCAGTTATAGTAAAAAAATAACAAGATTGCACAACCATCTTGTCATTGGAAATTGTTCGTTCATAAGAACAACCCTCCTCTAACGAATAAGAAAGAACCCTTTTCTATCGAGTTCACCACCTGATAACTTAAAAGTTACACTTACTTGTTCGACACTGGATTTCTATCCCGGAACATCAGCTCTCACAATCCCGTATCCGTCTAACAAAACAAAACCAAAAGTTTGAGGGTAGGCACATGCATTCCCTTCTAAATCTCTCAAGATAGGATGTCCTAACCACCCGGACAGCTATGAAATCTCCGTTGTCCATTGATCCCGCTCTGAAGAATCCTCCCTTCGCCGGATTATTAGCGATGCGAAAAAACTTGTTTCTCGGTTTAGACTAAGCTTCCGATAAGAATAGTTGATTGATGTTGAGATATCTTCATTGGATTGGAACAGCTGTTTTGATAGGATTTGGATTTATCGTGGGTTACCGAGATCGCTTCCTGGATGGAAGTCGGGAATGAATCGGAGAGATCCGCAAACCAATGAATGGTGAAAGAGGTAGCTAGAAAAGCTAGCACAACTAGCCGATGTTCGTTTGACGGATGCCGGGCACTTGCTAACGAACGGAAACCAAACTGAACAGTGAAAGATCTTGGGGGTTTAGCCTGCGAGCGAATGGAAGAAAAATGACACGAAGCTGGATATGAGTAGATGTTTTTGGTCGAAAACGTCTTTCATTCACAATGAAACAGAATGGTCTCGCTCGATGCGTCATTTTATGATGTGTATTTTCATATTAAGAGTTCTTAAAAGAACTCAACTCAAAGCCCAACCGTCAAAAGGATGCTACAATGTTCGAAATTATCAACTTAACACGCCCCCTTACTTCCTTCGTGACCTCCCATCCCACTACTTCATCTACCGAAATGATTAGGCAGATCTCCTTTTTTCTAGCATTAAACCTGCTCATGATCCTTAGGCTATAGAGCATGGAGCAGACAGAGAGATGAAAGGACCACCTTCTCCTGCTTGCTTGATCGGAATCTATTTACATTTAGAATAGCTGAAGTGCTACTTCACTTCACTTAGTAGTTGAAACTCGGAGAGACAGAGAGAGTCCTCTCTCATACTTGCCAATTCCCTTGCTGATCAGCAAGGGAAGCAGTTGGCAGGAACCAACCTTAGTTGCCCCTCGGTAGAGTGAGTCTACTTAGCGAACTGGCAGGACGCAGAGATCGATTGATCAATATGCATATCGAGAGTTGATGGTTGACCGCCGCCCCCCTTGTCCTGTCCTGGGGGCTCCCCGGCCGGGGAGGCAAAGGGGATTGCTATCGTCACCCTTTCTCCCGGAAAAGAGAAAAAGTGACTAACTTTTTTTCTTTTCGGTTGGTTGGTCCAAAGAACGAGAGTCAGCTTCCTTAAGTCCGTTCTTCCTCAGTAGCTCAGTGGTAGAGCGGTCGGCTGTTAACTGACTGGTCGTAGGTTCGAATCCTACTTGGGGAGATTTGATTCATTCTGAATTCGAATTGATAGTTATCGCTTTTCTGACCCTGTCCTTCTCCTTTTTCTTTTCTAAAGACGCAGCAGAATCGTCAAACGGGACATAAAAAGTGGGAAGTTGATTGTAGGATTTCTATTCCTCACTCTCGTATAGGTGAACTTGGTTCGTTCAATGAAAAGGATCCACTGGGAATGAATGGGAAGACTGGGGTAGTATCTTCATTAGCCGGAAGGAATTAGTCTCCACTAGCGTAATTCGAAGAACGAACAAGAAAAGGCGTCACTGTTTAGGTAGGAGGATGGATGGATGTGGTCCAATGGCTAAAGCTCTGCCAGCTTCTTGTAGACTGGCAGTCTCCGAGAGGAACCTTAACCCCCCGGGGGGAGGCCGGGTGGGATGGTATACTTTTTTTTCGCCACAAGTGGGAACTCAGTCCTTGGTAAGACACAAGGGGGGAAGGAAGATCTTCACTCATTCATTTTCATTAAGTGCCTGCGGTGAGACGCGACCCACAACAAACGAAGGGGGTGGAGGGAGACCGAAGAAGGAACAATTGTCTTGAATGCTACGCTGGGATCAGCAGCTTCCAGTGAAGACAAAATGAGTCGGGCAGGAAGAGGAAGATCGTGCGGGGAAAACGGGGTTCGAACCCGCGACTTCTGGCGTGACAGACCAGCACTCTAACCAACTGAGCTATTTCCCCCTTTCGTAACTACTGTCGATTCAACAGTCACCTACCGGTTACCTTTGTAACTATACCAAAACCAAAGTAGCTGTACAACAGAATGCCCTTCGCCTTTAGTACTTTTTTTTTCTTTTGACGACAAAGAAATGGCTCTGCTCGCTTAGACTCGGGGCTCCGCGCTCTATCAGCTATCAGTTAGTTGGCGCTACGCGCGACTTCAGTTGACAAAAGCGAACAAGATAGCGCTAGCGCCCGCGGAGAACTTTCGTTTGTTCGCCTTCTAAAAGGCCTACTGACCTGCCGGTGAAAAGCCGGTTACAAAATAAATAATAAGACGTAGGTAGTGCAAAAGTACCAAAACAACTGAAGCCTACATCCCACTACGTCTGGGTTCCCCCTTCCTATGAACCTTGAGTCAGAGGTCTTACCTTGAGTCAATAGGTAGGGTCAACTATACCAAACCAAAGTGGAAGGGCCACTATCTAAGCTATTAGTGGGCTGGTTTGAACTATTGATTTACTGAATCGAGTGAAGCTGTGTTGCGTAACAAGACTATAGGTCGCCAAGGCCTAGAAGTACAAGTGGTCGCCCTAACGGCCACTCTCAAACTCACTACTTGAGTGACGAAAGTCACTTAGCTTCTTTAATAGGGCTTGCCCTCCGGGGCCCCGGGAAGAGGAAGAAGGAGATAGAGCAAAGGGTCTCCTCTTTCTGTCCGCTCTTCCCGGCATGTAGAGATCCGATTGGGCTTATAGTTTAATTGGTTGAAACGTACCGCTCATAACGGTGATATTGTAGGTTCGAGCCCTACTAAGCCCATCTGACCTGCTTAATCAATGACTCCGGTAGTCACCTGAACCACTCTCTCGGATAGCCCACAGCCTCTCTTCTGGATGCGAAAGAAGATTCGATCAACGTACAAGGTTTGCCTTCTTGTGATGTGAGAAGGAGGGTTCTTAATTGTGTTCTCAGTGCAAAAGGAGTCTGGTTCAGTGAGTCTGAAGAGAGAGAAGATCAGTAGAGCAGTTCGGGGCTTTGGGATTTGCCTGATCGACCCCTACCAGTGTATTAAATGAAGATTGACATTCGTATGTACAATTTACCGGTTCTTCCTCCCGAATTGAGACCCATTGTTTATAGGTCTGGGGATAAAGTAAAGTATCGTAAAGTTAAGTTAAGTATCGTAAAGTAGTTGACAAAGCAAGTAGGAATAGGTCATGTCACAGATAGGCAAGTATAGAAGCAGGAGAAGCTGATAGACATTTGTGAATAGCAAGGCCAAGCTGTATACATATAAGCATTTTAAGGAGTTGTTTGTTGGCATATGGTTTGTTGTCACCACGGGATGCTTATTGTTGAGAAACATAAAAAAGGTAGGCATATTGTTCAGTTCACGTTTAGGTCAGTATAGAAGTAAAGCACGAGATAGGTGTTTACAAGCTAGCTAGGGTTTCTAATAGGTATAAAAGGGTAAGCTAATAACCAAGTAGTAGGGATAGGTCAACGCAAGTCACGGGTAGCCAAGAGAGACGTATTTAAGACTTTTAGTTCCAGGATAGGCAGTCATGTCAAGTAAAGTATAGCTTAGATAGTTCCTATAGAAGTATAGCTAGCCAAGTGACTAGGTTTAGCGGAGATAGAAATAGCGGGCGAGATATCAGGAGACAGGACTAGGACTTTGAACGAAGCAGGAATCTTGTCCTTTCTTTCCGCCCACCCAACTATAATAAGAGTTAGAAAGCTCAATCCAAGACATGAAAGCGGATAACCAAGGTAGTGTAGTCATTGGTTGGAGGGATTCGCCTACTGGTGGGAGGCTGGGAAAACATATTCAATCTCGTAGTGAGGAATGCATTTGAAGAGGGATGAAGGAGAGTTTCTGATTGAACTCCACCACACTGTTTGAATTAGAACTGGTTGCGGTTGCAGTTTGGGAAGGAGAGAAACCATTGCTCCTAGGTTTAGGGCTCAAGAGGGCACAATTTTCTTTTATGGTGGTATTCTTTTCTTTTCCTCTTACCTCCCGCTCCGTGGATCTGTGCTACAGCTCTACCTAGGATGACCTTCTATTATCATGTTATGTCCCTCAGCTCCCCATGTGGAGTCACAACCTACGTGCTATATCTGGAACATGAAAAGTGGTTTTCTAGAGCAGATTAGAATTTCTTCACCGTATCGTATGAGGTAGTACTAGCTTTCATCTCATCTGATGTTCGCCTAGTCCTAAGCAGCAACAAAGATTAGATAATCTGTAATATTGAAAATGGAAAGAGAAGGGATGCAAGGGTATCCCTTCTCTTTCTTTTTTTCTTCTGCTAATCCGGCTTGGCTTGGCCCTGCTCTTTACTGAACTTCAACAACAACCTGATCCCTATCTGTTAATCCGATTCGTGGCCCTGCTGCTTTCGTTGCTAGCACTTCCGTTTTCTTCGAAGGGCTGGCTTTCCTATGAATTGGAATTCCTTGCTTCTTGCTAAAACCGTGCCTCCTTTCCGAGTTCCTGCTTTCAAACTAGTACCCACCCAGATGAAAGGAGAGTACGGCTGAAGGCAGGGCCAGTCAGTGCATTTTCTTGCTTTTTCACACTAGGATGCTTTGCTTGACAAGGGCTATCGTTGCAAGCGTTCCTCTTTCAATTCAAAGTATCACGAGCAAAGAACATTTGTAACTAGTTTTCCTCCGTCCACCATGGAATGAAGATGATCAAATCAAGGATTTGAAAGGGAAGTAGGGTTTACTACTTGCCAACCAGGAAGGTAGGACTTACTCGGATAGGGAGCTCGGGGAGCAAGCAGTAGAAAAGCAAAATAGCGAAGACAGGGAAATGGGGGAAGGGGAAGTTCTTGGTTGAGTGCGGTTGTTCTCCGATAATCCGGTTGAGAACTTTTCCAGCGATGCAGAGGAGAGATCATTTACAAAGAAAGCTATGACTAGGCTAGGATATTCTTCATAAAGATACTCTGGACAGGATCATCGATTCGCTTCCATGGTTGAAAGTAGTGGGACTGCCACATAATACAATGAAAATGAATTCATTCTCGGTTGAGCAGGAGATTCTGATCCAGAAGATGCCGCAGAAGACTTTGAAACGGTTACAAATGGATTGGCTCACTCCGCTCTAGATTTGGTTATGCCAGCCATAGGCAAAAGTGAGAAACCTCACCCTCGGGAGAAAGGAATATGCCTCCTACTAGAAGCGTTGGCCAAGGAAATACCCCCGTATGAGCTGCTTTCGGCAATGGGTGCTGCGGTCAACTAGACCAAAGAGGAAGGGCTACTACCTCCAGCTCCAGTTATTAGTGGGCTTTTTTCTCTATGGGAATACTTAATCGAATTCAGCCGTTTTTCCGAAGAAAGAAGACTCCTCTCTATGGGGCAAGGCATAGAAGTACAAGTGGGAAAACGAGGAATGGGGCGTCAAACTGTTGGAAATAAATGGGTTAGTTAAGTGCAAAGCTGATGGGTCTGTCGATAGATAGTTGGCTCGCTTAGTAGCAAAGGGATCCGGGTAGGTAGATTAGAATGAGACATTCGTTGAAAGAAAGGCCTAGTCTGACGCTTCCTAATTGAATGAACTGATCGAACTTCTTTTCTTCACTCCAAAGCAAGGAGATTATATGATAATCAGCACCAACGATTTGAAGGCCAGGATGAAGTAATATCCCTTACGGGAATCGAACCCGTGTCTTCGACATGAAAAGACGATGTCCTAACCACTGGACGAAAGGGACCAAAAAGCAATTCTTCATATACCTAAGAAAAGAGAAGAGAATAGAAGTGGTTCCTTTTCTTTCTATACGAAATTCGACGATTTCGTTTGTGTTCATGTTGGCGATTTCAGATGTGAATGAGGCCGGTCGTCTCCCCTTCCTACGGGTTCCCAGTGACACATCAACCACGCCCCTTCCTTTTCTCCGATCATAAATAACCTGATCTCTTTCTTTGTCTTTCATCCCCTTCTTTCTAATTCAAAAAAGAAAGGGGGGGCGGTAAGGCGCCTATGGTTTGACAGGCAGGCTCGCAACTTACAAAGGGCACTCGCTGCTCGCAGGCCTGCTCTTTCTATTATGATTTCTATGTCTATGAAAGCTCCTTTGACTCCAGCCCCATAAGCTATTCTTTCACCAGCACCTACGAGACGACTATTGCTATTATTTTGCATTGCCATTCTTCTGGATACTTCGAGGGGATCTGTAAAGAGAAGAAATGGACAAAAAAATGAGCTAAAGCCAAGCGAACAACTCGAGTGAAAAAGCCAGGAAAGAAAAGCTCTAACTTGAGTAAAAAAGCCAATAACCAAGATAAAAAAAGCTCGGCGAGCGAGTAGGTTAGGTAAAAGACACTAAGCTAAGATTAAAGGTAAGTAACTAGTATCGATCCACGGGAGCAAGGAACAAGAAAGGTCTTGAGCTGCCAAGAAGAATGTACCTGGGTCGGGAGCAGGGGTTGGTGGAACAACTGGACAAGCCTAAGTATCTAGCTTTGCTCACCTTGTTGAAACTAGCCCCGTTGCAATAGAGAAATCCTTTCCCGTTGAGAATGAACAGCTTTACCATTCCACTGTCTTTGCTGGAACTGCTGTCCTCACTGAACTAACTGCCCGTTTCACTTGTCCCGTAGCTGGCTTGGAATAAGAAAAGTCTTTTCTTCCTTCCCCGAAAGGAAGAGTTTTGGGCTTAAGGCATAATTGCTCTATTGCGGCTACCCTTGCTATGTTATCCGATGCTGTTCACAAAGCGGCTCTTACTATAGCTATAGACCCGGCTATCTCCGAGTTGAAATTGAACCCAGCCCCGTCCATCAATCCAGAGCTCAAGACAACCGCGATACTTAAATCGCTCAAATAGCCAGCCACCTTAGACGGACACAGCCATTAGAAGAAGAAACGGAAACTCGATGGAGTACCAGAGATCCTCGACAAAGAAAGTCCCGATTCGAGGAACGGAATACATTTCCTTGATTGAAAAGACCGGTAAGAGAAAAGAAAGTAAGCATAGTCTTCTGAAAAGACCGGGAACCGTTTGATTTTCCGTCAACGAAGAACAAAAAGTAACGCTGTGCAAACTCATCTGATCCCTGTTTGGGACTTCTTCTTCATGTCACGAGCCGGAATCGAACCGTAAAATGATCATTCATTCAAAGTAGACTTTTGTCATAGGGCAAAGGAGCTTAGAAGGGTGATGTAGGGAAGTCGTAAGGGATGACCTTAGATGTTGTATGACGGAACGATGACTTAATGCTTCCATTTTTGCTTGAGAAATGACGTAGGTGATAGACTCACTCCTTCTTTCCATTTTTGATTGAGAAAGCGTCTGGCCCAAAGAGGTCTACAGTAGTGCCTTGCGAGGTCGTAGACCCGGTAACCCATCGTTCGCCTAAGATCGAAAATGCGATGTGACATCACTCTTCATTCAGTTCAGTCCATTTGCTTAACACATGCATGTCCAAAGAGATGGCGATGATCTGTCAAATCGAGATTGTGTGGGTGTTCAGTGGATCAAACCCTGTATTAATGGTTCTGGCAGGCTGCTGGCGTGGGACTTCTTTCGCTGGGCCCTTTGGACTCTAAATCCTTCCGGAGTGAGTGGTTCGATTCCACTCTCAGAACGATCAAGTCATTCCGAAAGAAAATGCAAGTGAAACGAGACGAGAATCAAATAAAATTGTAGGCTTATTTCCTAAAAGCGGTGGTTCTCGCCTCCCTGTGCCGCGGGGTGGGCGACTGCGGTTCGAGTCTTTTTCGATCGGGTAGATCCATACCATATGTTCCGGGGGGGAGACGAGGTGTAGCGCAGTCTGGTCAGCGCATCTGTTTTGGGTACAGAGGGCCATAGGTTCGAATCCTGTCACCTTGATGTGGTATTCACAGGGGCCGAAGTGCAAAGCCCCGTAGCCTATCCGTGGTCGGGAAGGCAGGCGAAAAGCACGCACCAAAAAAAAAGAAAGCTATAATTTTCTTTTTTTCTTTTCTTCTTTCGTGTTTGAAACCCATTATCAGGCTTTTGCTTTTGATATTCTATATCTATCTAATATTATAAAGCTATTTCACTGGTTTGATTTACATACCTCAGTCATGTTATTTGTCTAGCCTTCAATCAGAATAGCCTCTCCACCGGTTCCGAAGATTCTTTCGGCATCAATGTGCTTTTGGAATCTTCCTATGAAACAAATAACATTCAGGAACTGTTTAGGACAGAACAGGCCGCAGATCAGTAGAAAGCGAGCTTTTTTCGCGTATAGCCAAGCCAACCTCGAAGCCCAATTAGCGCACGGGCCCTCAACTCAACCCTGGCGAGTACGCTAACTTGGTCAGGGAGCATTTAGACGGTGCAGTTAGTATTGACCACTACCGCCAAGTCCATAATTCCTAAATTGATGAAGTACACATAATGGAGCTCAAAAGCCGATTACAAAATATACTTTTTTAGCATCTTGAAACCGCACATAATAAATATTATGAATGAATCACCTTACAATAACATACGAGAGACTGCTTTCGATTTTTTCGAACAACAAGTCGAACCCAATGAACAATTCCATTCAAAGGAATGTTCTAGAGGGGGCCCTTTTCCGCTATATTCGCGATATTGAACAAAATGGAAGAAATTCTTCACGATTTCTAGAGTTCCGGGATTACTTCACTGATATCGATTTTTTCCTAAGCACGGCCTCTACTCTAGGTTAGTTCAAAGTGTAGTACAACGAACTATCGATACACCGAAAACGAGTAAAGATGGGTACATAAAATGAAGACATCGTGGATTACCCAAATTGGGACGACGATAGGACATTTCACTTTCTTTCGCAATATTTCTGATCATGACTCAACCACTAGGAAAGGGGATTGCTTACTCTCAGCCACGTTTTTCGCTTATGCTTAGTCAAGTGAGGATTCCATTCGAAGTAACGTAACAGGAGCACCATCTTCAAAACTTCTCGGGATCCGGAGTTTATCGAGAAAAGGTCCCATCCTTCAATATCATGATTGGGTCAACCAGGCCAGATCATAAGTTCAATAGTTTGATCGGGTCGACCAGGTCAGGCCCGATCATGAGTGAATAGAAAATCGAAAACGTACATAGCTGTTCCAGCGGAAATACTTTGTTTAATTCTACCACTTCTACTAGGAGTAGCCTTTTTAGTGCTAGCTGAACGTAAAGTAATGGCTTTTGTGCAACGTCGAAAGGGTCCTGATGTAGTGGGATCGTTCGGATTGTTACAACCTCTAGCAGATGGTTTTAAATTGATTCTAAAAGAACCTATTTCACCAAGTAGTGCTAATTTCTCCCTTTTTAGAATGGCTCCAGTGGCTACATTTATGTTAAGTCTGGTCGCTTGGGCCGTTGTACCTTTTGATTATGGTATGGTATTGTCAGATCCGAACATAGGGCTACTTTATTTGTTTGCCATATCTTCGCTAGGTGTTTATGGAATAATTATAGCAGGTTGGTCTAGTAAGACGGGGGGCGGCCGTTCGGTCGCCTATGATATACGGACCAATTGGTCAAAAATGGGTTTGTGCCGCAGGTGTTGAACGATCTACTCTACACAGGTGTGGGCTTACAGGGCTAGGGCTCATAAACCCTTTCTTTCATTGGGTCGGTCACTTTTCCGGGCCGGGATCGAGAAGTGGAAGTCATAAAAAATGATCTTCGCACCCGAAAGGTAGCTTGTCAAGCTGGTCTCACTATTGGAATGGAAATTCTAGCTTTCTTTTTGGCTCTTCTTCTTTGTCAACGCTACTAAGGACCTGACGGTTCGCCTACTTGATGAATGAAAGAACATGAGAAAGGGTTCTAAAAGAAAAGGCGACGAAAGTATACTACACTACACTACAGTACAGTCAAAGTCAGCGGCTGAGTGCCTCGCCTACTATTTTTTGTAGGCGAGCGAGTTAGAGAAGAGGCTTAGGGATAAGAGAGTGTCGGTGCGTACGTAGCCTTCATTCTACTACGCTACACAAAGTCACTTAGCTCGACGTTAATTAAGAGAGTAAAGGAGGAATACCCTACATAGAAGAACCGCTGTTCGCTTACAAAGGTATAACCTTTCGCTCCCCGGGGCAAAGCTGCTTCGCACCACTGATAGACGACTACTTAATTAAGATTCCATTTCAAAGGCGCTACTTTGTTTCGCAAGCCTTTGTCATTGTCAGTCAACTAAGGTTGGCCCTCGGCCCCCTGCGAATCCGTAAATCAGAGAGCATGCCGCAAAAAAAAGGATGGTCCCCTATGCATTGAATTCTTTCCGGAACGAAAAGAATTCAAGTACCTGACCCCCCCATCATGGTGAACCTCTCCTTGTGATCGGGATGAGGTAGATGCCTCCCAGCCGGGGGGCGGATCGAATCGGAGTTTCCTTAGGTAGCCACCGACCTACAGTTCTCCTTAAACTTCTGTGCTTGGTGGAAAAGAAGCGAACAAAGGTACGCTCGCTTGCTGTCTTGTTCTCTGCCGCGGACTGGGATCGCTCGCCAGCTAGGCCCTCTAGAAAAAAGTTGGAGCAACATTGTATGAGAACATATTACCCATCTTCGGGGACAAGGGGCGGAACGACCTCTCGATCTACTTACTGCAGCCCAGGACGGGCGTCGTCGTCTAGGCGTGACTTCTTGTTTTGATCTCCCCTACGCCTAGGACGTTGTCTGGGCCAAGAGCCATAGTTAGTTGCTGTTTCCATTTGGTTCTTCTTTCTCGTTGTTGATACCGGCAAGACCCAGCCAGATGATGATGTCTGCTGGTTGGTAGTGAGAGGACTCTTAGTACCCGCAAAAAAAAGGGCGCTGGTCATGTGATTTAGTTTCTTGCTCTCCCTTAGCAGCGGGAAAGGAGTCTATCTATCTGCCTAGCTTTGGTAGATTTCCCCCAACGCAATTCAAAAACGGAAATTCCACGAATCCCTGAGGTGGATAAGCCCGACGACTCAGCAGCAGTGCGGAATTGAGTTTCTGGTCCGGTGGATCTGATCTATTCTATTCTGGGGCAATACATACCAAAAGGTTCGAAAGAAGGAAGGCGCAGTATATAACCAACCCGCCCATAGCCGGTCTAACTGCTGAGAGAGAAAAGTGCTTTTCTTTCCCTAAGAGTCCTCGAGTACACACAGCTATTGCTGATCCTTTGCGAGATCAGGATGAGACCCTTCAGAATTTCTAATCAATCCATGTTAGGTCAACATCGAGACAGAGCATCTCAGTTGGCTCTGTCAAGGAAGTGAAACAGGCATTCCTAGGTTGAGGTTACCATAGGATTGACCCTCAGTCAGGCCTCCGATTCCAAGGAGTTGATTCAGCAAGTTCCCCGTGCTACCCCGCGGGAAGTCTAATCGGATCAATCGGTGGTTCCGTAATGAGTAGTCGAATACACATTGAGGGGGCCTTGCCTCCTCCTTCCCGCCCACACCTTCATTCTTTTCCTCCTCTGATCTTAGAAAGCCAAGAGACTTGAATTTAAGGCTTCAACAGTTATAATTATACGAATTCTACATACTAATTCGAATTAGCCAATAAATTAGCTATCATCTTTTCAATATAAATTATTGCAATATCAATGAATTGCAAAAATGCAATATTCAATAAGTAAAAAACAATACTCTGAAATAACCTACTAAAAAAAAGGATATTATTAAACACTAATAAGAAAATAAGATTTGATTTCTATTCATCTTAATGTTTCTTATTATTATATATGCCCCTTTGTTTAGGGGATTCTATGTCTAATTATTCCAAAAATTGGATTGATTGATACGAGTTGATTTCCTGTTACGATGGATGGAAGAAAGAATGGATAGTCCAATAGCTGCTTCAGCAGCCGCAAGGGCTATAACAAAAATGGCGAAAATGTAGTTGTGGAAGTAGTCTTGCCCACTTTGCCTTACGCTCATAGAGATCTATAAGTATCCCTCTTGTCTAAGTAGGTAAGTACGCTCTGCCCAGTACTTTGGCATTAAAGCCTGAGTCCTTTGACCTTCTTTCTTGAATGTTCTGGAATCCCAAAGTTAGAATTGAATGCAAAGAAAGAAAGTGAATTCCAAGTGAATCACGAAAGAAGCAAAGCCGTAACTCGCTTCCGCCGGCAAGTAGGCATGAAAAGTAAACAATGGTGACCCCTCTTGCATCTCCTCCTTCAAAACCCTATCCTCGATCAATGGTATTGGAATTTGAGCCCAGACAAAGCTTTTCTCCTCAGGAATTTCATTAATGAATTTTATTATCTTGATAGACCGATGAGCTATAATGTCTCTGGGTAGGGGGGCCCGCCTGGATCTATGATCGTCAATATTGGGGTGCTATCATAAGGTGGTTAGATCTCAACCAAGTAAAGGGCGCCCCTGAGGACGTAGACTTAAACTAGGGGGCTGAGATTGTCTGCTGAGAAGCTCTGGAATGATAGAGAAGGCAAAGGATGCTAGTACTGGACGAGTAGTAAGAAAAAAGAGTTCCTGCTGTCCAACTACCCGATTCGTTAAAGTAGCACTGGTAAATGCGTAGATAGCTGTCCAACTAGTCTATTCGAGAAAGTAAATAGCAACGGAGACATACTACTAGCACAGGTCGCGGGAAGGAAACCCGGGGGAGGAGGATGAGATAGCTTGGTGGGTTTGTTTGTAACAACTAGCAATACTCGTTCGGTTTCAAAAGTAGAGCTATAAGACCGGGTAAGCAATAGGAAAGAAATGTAGTTGTAGTATAGTACTGTACAACACAACTAGCACAGGAAAACTATTCGAATCGCTTGTAACAGCAAGCCCGGAGCTAGCCTAAAAGAATTCCATATCTGAGCGTTCTAGTCATTCCTGCGAAACTAGAAGCTACTACTCGTTCCAAGGGTGGAGGAGAAGTATCCGTCTTGTTCTTACGCCGACGATGTCTGGTTTATATTTCATAATAGAAGAGGTGGATTGGATAGTTTATATCATGGAGAAATGTGCCTATCTCTCGATCAAATAGTAATCGGATTGTAAGAAAGAAGTTATGGTAGTTTTGACTTAGGGGCCTACTGCCTATTAAGAACCTGGAGTGAACCTTATTTATTTTTGGGGAGAAATGACTCTTGTGAATTGTAGAAGCAATAGCATGTACAAAGCTAGGTTGATCTACAAAGATAAAGAAGAAATAGACCTACCTTTCCAACTATCTTTTGAAAACACTAAGCAGGGATCAAAGCACTATTAATAGGTCCTCCTGAAGTAATCCTTAACAGTTGTGAAATAATGGCTTTTCTAACCAACAGGTCTATTGTTTCAGCCAGTAATCCAACCAACAACTGAAGTTTTTCCCATCCCAAGTCTAAAGATAGAGATGAACCCTCTGCTGTTCAAGATTGGCTTAGTGTTAAATCATCCACTGCTCTCTTTCCTCTTGTTTTTGGTGAATTATCAGTGTGCAGATGAATTCAATCCACTGCTATTGAAGAAGCTTTTGGAGGCATATCCTCTCTTGTCTTGTCGGACTAAGAGCTCTTGTCTCTTTCTTTTCCCACGGTAACTAGAGATTGAATAATAGAAGCCAGATTCAATATCATAAGAAAATAGAGATTGTAGCGTAGAGTCAGGCTATCCCATGTTAGCAATAACAGCTTTGGGATCTTTCCTGTTAATGATGAATAGCTTGCCTCAACAGATAATCAGAATTCTTTCTATTCGCGGTATAACAACCGGAAAACGAATCGATCTAGATGCCCCACTCTTGCCTTGAAGGAATTGAATCATCAACTGACTTACTTGAGGAATAAATCAGCTGCTTTCGATTCTTGTCTATCGGATTCTATTGAGAAGAAGGGACAACCATCCATCCTCCCCGATAACGATAAGTGGTTGTCTACTTCCTTGAAGCCCTACTTCCCTAGAGAATTTATTTAAGCAAGTATTGGCGTAGGAGGTGCGAAACCACGGCAATGCAATGACAGATAGGGTTTTTGGAAAGCGGGTAAGGAGGCAGGTAAGTATTAGTCGGTGGATAGCTGTTTTGGAAGAACACTCGGATTAGGGGGAACCCCAAGCGCGAGCGAGGAAGTAAGAAAGTAAGAAGCTAGCAAGGGTTGTCAAACCAGCTAAGGATGTAGCTGTCATCAACCAGAAGCAAGTAAAGACGGGAAGCCCTCTACTCTAGTATTTCGCTTAGGAGGGGATGCCACCTCGGAGAGCAAGCCTGGTCTTGCAAATGAATTGAAATGAAGTAGTTGTTTATTTAAAAGCAAGGAAAGATAGCAGTTAAGGAATATCGGATCGGGTTGCTCGGGGAACAGGATCTTAATGATCAAAGAAGTGATTCAAAGAAAAGTGCCGGTAATGTAATGGTACTCCGCGCCATGGCTCTGGTACTTAGGAATGATTGGGTTGTCCCTTCACTCAGAAGATAGGGTTGTTTCTTGCTTTGGTTGAATCAACCCTTCACTCGGGCTAGACTCCTTCCTATTGATTCCCTTCTTCTATAGACAGACCCCCGGCTAGGGCAGCAGCGTTTTAAAGAAATACGAACAGTTTGGTTTTCAGTGAGCCCGCTTCTTATTCTTAGTGATAGGTTTCTAAAGTATCTATCGCTATGTGCCCCTCCCCGGAAAAAAACAAATAGGCTCGGGCAATTATCAGCTTAGGGACAGCAAGCGGATAGTAGATCTGGCTCCATCCCTTGAATCCGCTGTAACTGATAGAATCTTGTACGAGAGACCCGCAAATAAATAGGGAAACCCGCTTAAAACGCTTTTTAAGTAGAAGCTGAGCCATTACCTGCTAGCATATCTCCCCACCAGGACTCCCCCCAAAGCAAAGCTAAACCCGTTCTTTAATTCAATACCTAGAGACCCGAAAGCTCCAGTCCAAGTTGAGGCGCAGTAGGAGGGATTTCTGTCACCATTATTTATGGACCACGTAAACATACTTTTTTAGTTTAGATTCTTATGCTGGACCTGCAGCCCTAGCCTGGGACACCACTGTGCGACATAAAGATCGGATCAAGTTATGATTTTCTCATTAAGAAAGAGTACCCGAGAAGAATAGATATGATCCGGAAACACTCTTATTCGACGAGGCGTAGAGCGTTTTACTTTCTTCTTTACAATTTCCTTAATGCGCATGAATGAGAGATTACAGCACTTAGTATGAGCATATCGGCCTAGCTTCTTAGCCATAAGAATAGTTCTACCTACCAAGTCAACCCTACTCTTGCCCACAAGAAATTATTATTAGATACTCAATTCTTCATTGACTAGCCCCCCCAAGCAATTACCTATGCCCTCCCTAGCTTATCCATAAGATAAGAAGAGACATATCTGAATAGATAGTATTAGACCACTTCTCACAAGCCCAGTCATACATAAAGGAGGATTTCTTATAGGCAAAAAGAAAACACATCTATATCGGCGTCAAGAGTTACCCAAGTCCGAAGTAATGCGTCTTTCTATCTAGTCCAACATGCTTACCCAAGACCCAACTTCTTCACTACTTGACCTACTTTCTATAACTCCCAGACTCTGCTTATTATGCCCGAAGGAGCGTATTTAGACTGAATAAGTAAATAAGGCGCGGAGCGATAGAACATCTCTCAGTTCACTAAGGATGAAATACTCTTGCTAGCTTTCGATGAATGCCTCCAGTTTTGGAGTAGATATAGGCAAAATTTAGCAAGTAACATGGTTGCTGTCACAATTCCTTAATCTTCTCGGCTGGAATCTACAATGGGCTACGTACGCCCTTGTTTTTGAATCACGGAAATGCAGAGGTTTTAATTAGTGCTTACCTGCAGTCCACCCTTTCTTTGAACCTTGTAAATGATCGAATTTACAGATATGAACTGAGTGCCATTTGATGAGTAAGATCGAACAAGGGAGAGGGATATGGAAAGGATGAAGTAATGAAAGAGGAAGTCATTGCTAGTAGTAACGACTTGTCACGATCCATTGGTTCATATAGAATCCATGTCCTAGGTCTATCAAAAAACATTCTTTTCGCTAAGCGTATATAATAAAATAGAGTGAAAGGGTCCACCCCGAAACCAAGGGGGTACTAACTAACAGCTGAGTCCTCTCCGAACCGCAGGAGATAGTTGCCCATCATACGGCTCACCAACTTCACTTGCCTCTAAGGGGGGGCTCGCTCCGGGCAGGTTCGGATCACTTACTATACACGGCCCTACGAAGGGGTTAGGAGCGTTTTCAAGATGATTCTTTCTTTGTCGAGACGAAAAAGGAACCCATCTTTTCGATTGAAAAATGTGAGTCTGTTTTGCCCACTTTATCCATCCCCCTCTATAAAAATGATAAAAAAGGCATTTTAAATGCTTCTTATTCCCGTGTTTGATCTTATCCATCTCTGCCCCGCTTCCATGTGGGCAGAGACCCCTGTAGAGAATGAAGAGGAGCCAAGGATCTTACTCTCAAGAGTGCTTCGATAGGCTCCACTCTCTCCCCTGAATAAGTCAGGCTCCGTTAGCCTGGGCTGAGATGGGGATAACGAGTCGACGATTGAAGCCCCCAACGTTCTGCCAGACACTGGACAGGGGTAAGCTCTGTAAATGTGTAGAGCCAAGTGTAGTGTGGTGTAGTAGTAGGCACTTCTAGGCCCCTTCCCGGCTACTGGATCACTCCAGTGCTTCGGGTACTACGGACCCTCTGCCATCCATTGCAGCAGAGCCGTTTCATGAGCGGGGGGGCTAAGCGCAGTTCTTTGAATCAAAGGTTTCATGAAATCAAAATCGATTCTTTTTTAGATATCTGGATAGATGGATGGATCTATCTTTCTATTCAGATATCTTTTGCAATCAGCCCCAAATCCTTGATTTGGCCAGGAAACAAAGCACTGCTTTGGGCCCAGGAAGCGAAGCTGCTTCTCCTCCACACTTCTTTATTTCTCCGTGCCCCTTCCGCCTTCGCGCGCCATTGGCGCTTTGCTCTCCTCTTATTTCTTCATTGGAGGGTTCGGATGGACTTCGCCGTTCTTTCCCAACGAAAATGGAAAGGGCTGTATCACATCGAGATGTCGATTCGTTTTCCGCCCCAAATGAGATGGGGAATTAGTCACCTCTGTCCCTTCATCTTTATGAAAGGAATCGAGGCCCGGCTCGCGTCGTTCCAACAACCGACGGGGAGCACCCCAGTATACGATCGCGCGCAGTAACTGGGAGTCCTATTACACCTAAGGCCAACTTCCATTCACCAAACCCAGGTTCATCTCGTGTAGTGATTGTGGACTCGTACAAGGATATGGAGTCGACGGTTGATGTATCAGACTCGACCCTGTCTTTCGTAGCATGCATTCCCATCTGTGTTGCAACTGATTCGGTAAGCTACGTGTCCGGTGCACGGAAAACAGCCTTCGGTCTCCCAACCTTACTCATGGCAACCTTCCGGCCGCCCAACGACCTATAACGCTAGTCACTACTCCCACTGGGGCTAGGAAGTAAGCCCCACAACCCAAAGCGGCGAAGAACAAATAGAATTTGCTACAAAAGCCGGCTAACGGGGGTATTCCTGCGTATGAGAACATTGTAATGGAGAAGGTCATAGCCAAAATAGGATTCGTTTTGGCTAGAGCGCCCAAATCCGCTATATATTTGACACGGGTTTGCCGTAATGCTGGAACTATGGCGAATGCATCTATCGTCATTGATGCATAAATAAATATACCAATTAGTAGTGATTGAATTCCTTCTATGGTTCCACATGAGAAACCAGTACGAATATAACCTACATGTCCAATCGAACTATGAGCTAGAGGTCTTTTTACTTTCGTTTGGGCCATGGCGGCCAGTGCTCCTAAGATCATAGAAGCAATGCTGCAGAAAAAGAAGATTTGTTGTAATGTACCCCCATAGGAAGCAACAATAGAAACACGTGACATATTTGCAGAAATAGAGATTTTAGGCGCAATAGAAAGGAATGCTGTCACCGGGGTGGGTGAACCCTCATAGATATCAGGTGCCCACATATATAGAGTCAAAAGAGAGATTGAGTCCGAGGGGTTATTACTGGCCGACAACAATGACAAAGCTCTTATCCTTTATGAGGATGGCTGCCTTGAGGTGTGGAATTCAGAAGACATTTGATCATGGTATCCCTATTGTAAGAATACCCGCGAAGGTAAAGCTAGGTAGTAATTAGGTTCTAGGTAGAGTGAAGGCTCAAGCTAGGTTTCTTTTGTTCGCCATATCAGGTTGGCTTTAAGGCTGATAGCGATAGCGGGGAACTAGGGAGGTATGTTATTAGGTATTCCAAAGCTGAGGTGGTTGGACGATAACAAATAATGCAGTTTTCCTTCATCCCCCCGGAGGGCGAGCTCGGATTCATAAAGGGAAGGGATTGGTATCCTAGGTTGAATACATAGAATAAAAGGTGAAGAAAGGATAGAGTGATTGTAAGGAAAGGAATTGATACTATAGAACGTAAAAGAAATGTGCATTTTATTGAATGTATAGCCTACAAAGTGAGATCCTTGAAAGGAAGAGTAATACCAAGGAATGGATTCCGTATCTGGACAAGAGGGAGTTAGACTCTCTTTAAAGAGAAAATGATCATCAAGCGACGTTGAAGAGATAATGCTATTATACCTCGTGAGGACGGCTTAACCCTATTCCCTCAAGCAAGACTTAGTACAGCTAATGAATTAGTAACGAATAAAAGGTTGAGTGGGTGTTGGTGGTAGTACGTCCACACTAAAAGAGTATAGTTGCACAATTATCAACCACCTATTTTTGATCGTTCTATATCAATATTGATACTATATCAACATATAAGTCGGAATTCAAGTATCCACACTCAAGAAATAAAAAGAAAGCTAATCTTTGTTTCATGATGGATAGCTACTCTCGATAGAAGGGTAGAGGGAGGTAGCTAAGGTTGGTATTACGAGGAAGGTTGCTATTATTAGATAGAATTTTTTTAACTATATATCATATTCTTAACTAGGCTAACGCGGTAAAGGCAAAGGTTTGATAAAAGTAGACACAATAGTAGGGGAAAGATGTACTTCAATGAATTTATCTCCGTAATGTACAGTACATCCTTGAAGAAGGGAGAGTGCTGAAATAGATGCACCCAAGGCCTCACCCTTAATCTTTTCATCCAGTATGATAGGAGTACTCGGCTAGTATGATAGGTCTACTCGGCAGATAGGAAAGCCTACCTCGCAGAAGATATCTACCATGATGCTACTCGGCTCTTAGAGGGGCGATCGATCTTTTTTCCAACTCGCTACTCTTCACCAGCAAGGAGATTAGCTCTTCGCTTCAGCCCTCTGAACTTATACCCAACTATAGGACTGTAGAAATCAAAATGATGGGTAGGGGGAGGCCTAGTGATGGTAGATGTGGTTAGGGTTGTACCGCAGGAGTGTACCCTCGATGGTGGATAGATCTCCAGCTTTTCTTACTGGATTTTGTTTTGATTGATCTTGCGGGTTATCTTATCTATCTATTTATTCAGCTTTCTTATCAGGGTTGTCAGACTTCTTCTTAGAAGCTTTCTTCTTACTAGAATCTTTGATATTCTGTGTACCAGATTTCATCTGTTCAGATTTAGCGAGTTCTACTCGGAGATCCTCATTCTGCTCCAGCAAGCTCTTAATTAGCTTATAGGATGTGGGATTCAAACTATTAACATCCCCATCTCCTACATGAATAGGTTTAGTTCCAACCCATTTACCATACCGGTCAAAAACGAAGTCTCGCTTCTTACTTTCTATACCCATAGTGATACGCGCTGTTTTCTTTTCCACCAGCAGCTTATGCCAGTTCCTACTGAACTTTAGTTCGTATTCGAAAGTATGCTTGAGATGAGGGTCATCTAGCTGGTTTATGAACCACTTCTCATTAGCCATTATTTTTCCAGCACCTTTATGCTTCACGATCTGCTCATCTCTTACCGTCTGTAACATGTAGGACTTGGGAGCTAGGAAGACCCCTTTAGTAACATCGTGTTCTAGCTTGAAAGCACCTAATTTGGTCGCAGATACTTCATCAGCGGGAAGAGGGTGCTTAACAACAATAGAATCCGTATCAGTATAGTAGCAATCCTCCCTTGCTATATATGGATACATATGTATCCTCGCATAGGCTGTGACGGCTGCTGAGATTTGCACTGCTGCATTAGCCGGGGGTTTTTCGCGTTTTCGCTGTAATTCAGCACTTCTTTTATTTTTGTAGGTTATGAGGAACCTATCAGCACATAGTTCTTCGCTATGCATAAATCCTTCATGCTCCATAGGGAATTTGAGTGCTTCTTCTTTATTAAGAATTAAGGTGGTAGTGCTTTCAGGGTTAATACCAAACCTGCCGTAGAGACTATTCATAGTGGTCTTGTGAATAAAATCTAAAGCTTTCTCCCCTCTAGCCTTTGCTTCAAGCCTTCTTCGGTAGATATCATTCACAAAATCCTTGAATGGTGATTCCATTCTGTCAAACAGATAGCCGCAGATTGGGTAGACCTTGTAACCGATACTTACAGCATACTTTAGCTCCTCAGAAAAATAGACACCTATAAACCTACCAGTTGGAAATATGAGCGTACCGTCACTCTGTTTATAAGGTAGAAATGGCTTGTGCATGTCAGCAGGGCATATTATGAACGCTTTAATGAAACCAAACATATCCTTCAGCTCAATCTTGGTTTTCTTTAACCCAAGATTATTTTTCCATCTAGGCTTGCCCGCTGGCATCTCTGATAACATAGAATAGGGGTATAGAGAATTCACATCGTAATACTTCAAATGTTCCCCCGTAGGTAGATATACATCTGTATGACCGCCGTAGTATCCACTCCTAATGAATTGTTCTTCATTGTCGTTTAGGATGTAGATCCTATTCTTTTCACTATCGTTTATGTATTTACGCCTAAAGATGGAGAGGGCCAGTGAAGATATTGTTAATCGATTAAGTATGTCGACCTGATACAAATCATAATAGATAGCTTTTGCTTCGAGCATAACAGCGCCTAGTAGCATAATATCTTGTTTTAGGTAAGATAAGTAATCGTCCTTATATATCCCCAGATTGTCGAGCGAAACACTGTCGTGGTTGATAACACCCTTACCGTTTAGTTTAGGACAAAAACAACGGGCTAGTTCTTCTAATTTACCTTTAAAAAGGTGGTATGAGTCTTGGAACGACAATATGTTCTTTCGCCTGCCCTTGGGGGATACTGTATAGACACTTATCTTGTAAATAATACGGTTTCGAACCAAGGGTTCTACTACCAAACCCCTGTGTTCCATTGTTAAATGCCTTAGTATAAAAAGACCATCGAACTGACCTAAATTATGAAAGTATACTACCAAACATGTTCTTGCTGATCTGGCTTCTTTGATCAACCTGTTCATCATAACTGTGAGCATCTTTGTACTCATTGACTTAAAATCTTCGTATAGTATTTTGTAGTCATCAGCATAGAACATTATAATTTTATTTTCATCTAATCCCTTATCCGTATCAATCGTCATATACCCCCCTGCGTAGGGGACGTGTGTATTGTATTCGTCGTTTTCTCCTAATTTATAGGGAATCGTTTCTAGATCGGCCACTATGAATTTCGTTTTGTTCTTTATCACTTGATTTTCTTTTGTTATATAGCAATTATAGCGAGCTACTTTATGCTGGTTTTTGGGCGTCATAGGTTTTTTAAAATTAGTGATTTCGCAATACTTATAGAAAACATTCTTTAAAGAATTATCAGATTCTTCTTTAGTAGGAAGTCGTACTACATCTAAACACCCATCGGTATAACAACTTATCATGATAGCCAGGACCTCAGAATCGCCGTAGTTTTCTGCAAACACCTTGACTGCTTTATAGATTTCCTGGAAAATGAACTCCTTAGGAATTAGCGTACCGTCCGCATATGTAAGCCTAATGGCTGTGGTTATGGTAATATTAGCTATATCGTCGTCTGTTTTTAATCTAAGTTGAAGGGTGAACTTGGCCCCACCCTGGATTTGCGGATAGGCATGCATATTCATGAGCTCCATATAGGCTATACTAAGCGTCTCAGTGCTAGCAGGTGTCGGGTATGGTTCCTTGAACTCCTGTACAGCAGTGATTTGTCGTTCATACAAACGGTAAGATCTGGATCTTCCTCTGTAGTACTTTTGTAACTCGTTCAGATATCCACGGAAAGTATTGCCATTTTGTAGAGTAGAGCAGTCATTTTTCAATTCCATTTTCAGAGCCTCTTCCCTGGCGAATCTTTCACTCTACCCCCTCTGACTAAGACTATAGAATGTTCCTGCGAATTATGACCTTCGCCTGGAATGTGAGCAAATATATCATGTCGATTGCTCAACCGTACTTTTGCTATCTTACGTAGAGCTGAATTAGGTTTTTTCGGTGTTCTCGTCGAAACACGCAGGCATACTCCTTGCTTCTGGGGACATTGATCCGAAGCACGCCCGCCCCGTGTGCGTCTTTCACGACATGCTCTGGTCCCGGGTTTCTTCCTGTGGTCTTCTAGCGTTAGAAGAAGTCGTGTCCGTCCCGGACATCTGCAACGTCCTCTCACGCCTTTGGGGGGACAAACAAAGATCAGGAAAAGACGGACCGAACCCATTCGGTGACTTTCGCGGTCGCCCTCACTGAACCGACTTGGATCTGAACTACGATTCAGATCAAGTCTTACCGAAATTGGATTTCCTTTTCGTGCCATATGTCGCTTAGACTTTACTTTTGCCCCTTTCTGCCCTTTCCTCTATTTGTTCGATAGGGTCCTCGTTCTATTCTAATTCTAAACCCATTGTCGTCCACAGTTTCCTTGTCGACGCGAAGGGGCAAGCAGCCCCCAAACAAAGTCTGAGATCAGAACTCATACCGCGGTTGTGGCCGCATGCAAGTTCTTCAATATTTAGAGAGTATGTGTTAGTACGAGATCGCGCTATCAACTTATTTAATCTTTCTCGATGAAGCAAGAAAACGGATGCGCCTAGCGCTAGTTGCTCAATCCGTTGCTTGTTTGGTTGATTAGGACAAAATTGTATCCCTTAGGAACCGTACATGCACCTTTGTTTGGATGCCGATTGAATATTGTTACAATACGAAATACTTGAAGGCCACACGCAATTGACTCACCTACATTTTATGCTCCCACCTTTTTGTAGACTCAGCTTCTGCCTCTGGGGAAGCACTCACATTATGATCGAATTACAATGTGCAGGTTTTGTGACCACCACTGATGCTTGCTGTGGGCTGGGCAAGTATGGAGGCCTATTCTATTCATGTGTGTTCTTCCACGGATGGCGTGCTGCGACGCATCGAGCCATGTCGGGTGCAATTCATCTAACTAACTCCACCTTCCTCCTACGGGTCTGCAGTCAAAAGAGTTGTTCAGTCATATGGTATGTATACATAAATCTGCTTTTCACTCTTCTGCAATGGGATTCGGACATGATCCAATCGACCTTCCTCTACTTGTTGATGGCCTGTACTGTAAAGAAGAGCCCAGCGGATGGAAGCTGTTGAGTGGAGCTTCACCTGGCTGGATAAAAGCACTCTACCTAGGCTTGTAATAACTAGTACTTTCTATAATGCTTGGTTCCAACTAATAATACATCATGGTACCTTATATTCTTTAACTACTAACGGAACTGAGATAGGCCTGCCTGGGTAAAGAATAAGAAAAAACGTTCCGGTAATAGAGATTGCCTTTAGCAGGAAGATGAGTAGATCGCTCACCTGGAACTTCTTAGCCCTCTTTCCTTTAGAAGAAAAACCTTTGTGAATGCTCGCCCTGGACCAAGGCTGGCTATAGGCGGATCGCCCAACCGATCATAATCATAGGTTCAACCACACCAGAAAAGTGTTTATACATTTGGAAGACTTACTACACTGGAACCTAGATATCAACTAAACTAGGAAGTAGAAGCTAGGGCAGAGCCGTTTGTTTACCAAACGAACTTATCGCCGTGCTCGTGGGCTATGCTTCAAGTGCGGGGAACTACCCTGTATGCGGTCCATGTACCCTCGCCTGCGGCTCCTGTGCTCATGGTCCCGTTTTTTCTCTTCGCTTCGCCAAAAAGAAAGGAAGAGAAGAGGTCGGAAAGATCACACACAGTACGAAAGCAAGCATAAACCAAACGAAAACCGATGTAGCGAGAAAGAGGGCACCGTCCTTCCTTTTTGGAGCCAAGGGAGCCTTTGGCCTATCTGTCAGTATGTTGTGCATTCTCTCACTTCCAAAATAGCATATAATGGATGTCATGTACCAGCTATCTCTGAAAAGGTAGAAGGGCCCTTTAGGGACAGCAAGAGTTGCTTAGTGCTCAATAGTGCTTGCAAAGAACGTTCAAGATAGCTGACTGACTGAGCTACTTCCGTAATAGGGGTCCTTTCTTTTCAAATCCGACCCACCCCCATCGATTTTAAAATATGCATTGAGAAAGAGCTTACCGGTAAATACCCTATCCCCTGTCTGAACTCTTGGAAGAACTTAGACTTGGGCACTTGTAACATGGTTGGAGGCATAGACTTGGAGTCCAAACGCCATTCCCTAAAACCTTATGAGTAGCTTACTATCCTGCCTGGGTACTTCGCAAGTCCTGCTGCTATCCAATTAGGCTGGCTTCATTACGTAGAGCGGATCCACCCATACATAATAGGAGTACTCTTAAAGTAAGACCTTTAGAGCCTATATATAGTATAGCTTAGTAGCGGCCGGCTGTTCAATTTGAGAAAGGCCCATCTCCTGATTGTCTCAAATCGAATAAAACTCTTTAGCAATTGGTCTGACAGAACGGATGGTAAGGTGGGGGACCCATACCTTTATTCTATTCCCGTGCTTAGAGCGAGTGAATGAAAAGCTACGCCTGCTGCTTGTGTTGATTGAAAAGAAACCTGTCTAATTGAATATGCTAGTAATCAATCGCTGCGCGCCTCTCATCATTTCCTGTGCTTCTGCTCGTATGCCAATAAGTAAGTTTAAGCTTTATGCATATGGCTCAAATCTCTTTGCTTTTATTTATCAATTAACAACTTCTTTTTAGCTCTGACATGGCCTAGAAAAAGGTGGTGTCAAAGCCTGGAATGCTTGGAAATCTCATTATTGGCAAAGCAGATGCATACATAGTTAGGGTCAAAGAGTTATTGAAGAAGTCATCATGTGATCGATTGACCAGGAAATAACCTTATTTGGACTTAGAAGCTACTGGTGCGGAAGAAGGAAGCGTAGCTGAGTCATTCCTTATATCGAATCTTATTACCAGCTTTCATAGTGAGCAAAGCACCCGGCGCAGTACAAGGCTAAGATGTAAGTAGGTGCACAGTACCCTCACGCAATAGCATTTAGTGGAGCTATTAAAAAGTAGATGGAGTATGCTTTTCCGAAGAAGAGTGATCCTGGGTAAAGGCAAAGTGTGTCAAGCAGGAATATCGTTTTTGGATCCATGCATAAGTTGGCGAAGATGGTCTAACTTAAGACTTTTCAACCTGAGCATGCGTGCTGTGGATTTGATGTGGAAAGAAGGAAGAAAAGGTTGGATAGCTCTATAATTAATAAGAATCTCAAGTGAAAGGGATCTATCCTGTTGCAGTGAAGGTTATTAAAAAATAGCTTGAACAGAAGTTCGGTATTCAAATAACATACCGAAATAAAAACTTTGGCAAGGAAACTAATTAGCAATGTGGGGGATATATGGCTTAAAGTGGGATGATTCTCTCATAGAAGTAGGGGCAGGAGGAGATAATGAGTCTCAATCCAGGCAGTGTTGTGGACGTCAGCGGTAGAGATAAACTCAAAGACAAAGGATGAGATTTGCATCCATTAGCCAACATTTCCAACGCTTTCTTATTGCTCTTGGTGCCTAACTCGCAGACATTAATTGGTGTACTCTCTGCATTTCACCTCAAAGTAAAATGGAAGGGTCTTCTTTCCGTTCCGCTGCGAACGCAGTTTCTGGATTTTGAGCTTGCTTTTGCTCTTATGGAAAATGAGAGGATGAATGGTAATGCTTTTTTAGAGCATAGCATGAAGCAATAGGGATGAAGGAGGGTCTTGTTCGTAATCCATGCAAAAAGGCTTAGTAGAAGCAGTGAAAAAGGTGCACACATCGGACGCTTTAGTAGCCTGCCTTTTACCACTTACTATACCACACCACAAGTACACACAGGTACTGGCCTTAATCTTTGTCATTAAGTCCGCACACCCTTCAATTTTCCATAGTATGCTACGATAGGTTCTTCTTGTAGTAGGTAGAGCAAGCAATTCTTCACTGAAACTAGGGAGAGGGCGAATAAACGACCGAACTACCATCTATCATAAGGAAAGTACCAGGGCAAGGGACTTGAATCTCATTTTGCTGGATAACTCTTTCCAAAGCTGCAAGAAAGGTAAAGAATGAAAACAAATACTTTAAAGAATACAAGCCTTAGCCTAGTTTCAAAGAAGAAGTTTGTTCCGTCTTATCTTCTATGAAGGCGGGTAGGGCTCTTTTCACATTACCAGTGGAGTTTCTCTTTATTCGACCCAGACTTTGAAGCTAAGGAAACACCTTCTAGTTTCAAAATGTATATATTAACTGGTCCCTATTCAAATAGAAAGTTTGACCTCAACCCTATTATAATCATGCTACTACACCATGGCTAGCATCCCTATGACAATGACCAGTTCGTGCCCATTCTAGCCATGCCCGTGCCAGAGACGGATCATACCCTATTGACTTAGGCTGAGCGAAGCTTTCTTCTTATGCTGTGTCATAGCCTATGGGAAAGGCCAGTTGCCCACTAGCATAACTATCCTACGCACGATTTTGAGTTGTCTGCTCTAATATTCGCACTGAAGATCTGTGGGTGCCGACTTTTCAAAATCACCAGACAATAAAAGAAAAATGCATCAGGAATGAAATCTGACACAGCGTGGCTGGAACTAATTAAACATTACGATCTCGTCAAGGATTATGCAGCTAAGGAGTGGTGGCTGAGGCAGTGGAAAGAGAAAAGCCAATATGGCGTGGTGACGAGTGAGGTGCAACTCTTGAAATAGATGCAGCAGATTTGTGCCTTGGTAAGAAGAATTAGTGGACAAACTGACAACGAGAGAGGGGGGACCGAGCCAACGAGGAAGAGCACTGTTCTTATGCTAAAATCCATTATGGTACATACACCGGGGCAGGATACCCGATAGGCATAGGCAAGGTGGAAGAGATCAAATAAGACATTGAGAAAAGGATGCAAAAAAGAAAAGAACGAAGTTGCAAGAAAGAGAGAAAAGAGCATACTATAGACTCCGCGAATACAAGTCAGTAGACTCAGCGATTACAAGTCAGTATTTGTCTCACCGTACGTCTTCTTCACCCCGACTTGCTTCTTTCTGCTCTTTTCATTCAAATAAGCTCTTCCCACAACCTTTCATTGCCATTTGTCTTCGAATCCTCTTCGGCAACGCTGGGCCGGTCGAAGGGCGCTTCCAGCTCGTTAAAGCAACCACAGGAGAAGAACCACAAGGAACGGCACTACAGGTATGGTACGAACCATGCTCTAAGATTGATAAACTACATCATCCAAGACTTCAATACGAATCCATAGGTGAGGAGAGCAAGCCAATGAAGTCAGCCCATTAGCTAGATTGGCAATAAGCATTACAGGAGTCAGTCTGTCCAGTATGTAAGCCATGAGTCTACTACTTAAGCCTATGCAGTCTGTCCAGTATGCCTCATGCTGTAGTATGTCCGATATGTCATGTAAGCCATGGAGTGTATGGACTAAGTAAAAGCAATGGGCTAGGATTGGGACTGCCTACCTTCTACAACCATTCCTACAGGACACCAACTATGCTGCCTAGGGCTATCATGAACACAAGGACAGAGTGAGGATTTGATTCACCTTAATCGCTACGCGCCTTGATTAATGATATTTAATTCATCCTTTCTATATGATATTGAAAGAGTCTAGTGGGTGAGAAAGATCAAGTAAAATAAAACTCCAAGACTTCAATACGAGTCCTATAAACAATAAAGGGACAGTTAAAGAGAACAGACTAAACAGTAGCGGAAGGTAGTCCATTACAGATGCCGCAGTGCCTTTATTAATTATAAAAGCAGTTATGACTAAACAGATGTCACAGTAGCCCAAGCCATAGGCCCTTACTTAATATAATATAATAGGCTTTCTTATCCACGGAAGAAAATGTGTGGTACTGGATGTGGCCTCCCTAATATTTGAATCGCATCATCCCCGGTGCCATGATCTATCACTTCCTTCGCAGTTTTCTTCTCCTCAACGAATGATAAAATAGGATCACCTCTTGCACCAAAGCAACACACTAATAGGTAGTCTCATCATAGGTCTAATCTTGCCCCACTTTCACTAAGGGAGAAGAATCAAAGGCTTTGACTTAGGCACTGCTGGCCCGTACGGAAGTGCTGCGAGCAGAAGTGAAATGAATGGGCAACGAGTCCAGATGTATGAATTCCCTAAATGGATGGAGACGATATTCTTCAACAACAAGATGAAGAAGGAAAAGCCGAAGTAGATGACCTATGAATGGGGGAAAACCTACAGATGAAAAGCAGGATATAAGTTTGTTTGATAGTAAGCTAAGCTCGTAGGAGCCGCAAGAGGCCATGTTGGAGGAGCTAAGAGCACTTGAAAAGAATCAAACTTGGGATCTTGTCAAACTCCCTAAGACAGCCTGCTACGAGCCCACTATTTGCACTACACTACTAGTTATCTCACTTGAAACCCTTTGGAAAGGACCCACAAATAGCAAGAACCATAGGGCGGAAAGGGGCAAAAGTAAAGTAAAGTTGTGGCAGAGAGTATGACCACACATAGTTTTTTTCCTGGGTGGGGGGTTAGGTATCCCCTTTCCTATCTGTCTTACTTTCATGTCCTGGCTTTCTATTTGCAAATTCCTAGTAGGCCAGTGTCCCTTTCAAATTGGTTACGGGGGCCTACCTCTTTCATAAAGCTGGAGTCTTTCCCAAGCACGCTTAATGGGGCAGGGATACGGTTTTCTAACCAGTTGTTTACCAGAAAGTATAAGTTTCTACTTTTTGACCATCCCCGCTTAGCGCCCTTCGCTTCTTTGCAATGGCTTTCGTTCTAAGCACTAGGCTAAAAAGAAGCTTCTTCCTCTGTGAAAATAAGTCAGATTTAGTTGAGATTCGGCTTTGCCTTAGCTTGGCCAACAGTCCATCCGCTTTCAGTATTGATGAAGAACGCAGGTACCCTATAAGCAGAAGTACAAGCCAACGCCGAGAAGATAGGAATCAGTAAGAAGTCGTACAAGCATAGCATGAAGCAATAGGGATGAAGGAGGGATAAGATAAGACTCAAGAGCTATAAGCTAACCTTGGGGTTCCTTATAAGCATAAGCACTTGTCTTCTTTCTAACATCACCAGGTGTCAAGCCACCCGGTTCTCTTCCTCTATCCTTCTGTACGAGTTATCCGGTGCTTAGGCTTGGATTCCTCCCACCTGAGCATTCTACTTCCCCCTATTGGCTTACAACTCTCGCCCTCTAGTTACATACTATCTTCTTACTGTGGATCACCATCTTGTTAGGCATTCCACGAATTCCAAATTTCTTTAATGCGACTCAAAAATTATTGCGATAAGTTAGACCTGCTGGGAGGAGATTACCTCTGAGAAACTTCTCATTTTTCTTGGTGGGACAGGGTTGCTTGTCTCTTTTACAGATAGTGGGGGCATCAAAGTTAGGATTCCTTTAAAGATGTGGGGGAAAAGTATTAGCACTGGTAGACTGGTCCAGGAGTTTAGGGGTGGCCTTAACCGTCTCACAATGGCAAACTTCCTCAAGCTACTCAATGAACACGTTGAGGCCTACCTACGCACTTCTTTCCAATATCCTCTATCTAAAAATCAAGTCGTTACGCATTTCTCGCTTCCACAAGGACGAAAAAATAGGACGATTACGGAACTTTTTCTGTCCCCAACTTTTCCCACATTTATTCGTTTACTTTTTCGTATCACTAATTCAGGAAAGTCCCTCTATGGACTGATGTTCTCCGTTTTACGGATCCAAAAGTGGGTAACGCATTGCGATCTCTAGATTTTATGGCTGATGCTTATAATATGCCCGCTGCAGAAGCGAAACCTGTTGCCATCGTCATTTCAATCACAATTAAGGGAGACCGAACGGGTTCAAGGCATTGGGCAGAATGAACGCTTTTTCCTCTCCTTTATCCTTGGATTTCTACCCTTAACCAGTACGACGATAGGAAAGATAAGTTGATAAGCGAACTCAGAAAAGGATCAATTCCAGAAGAAGAGACCTCGACTCTGAGTTTAGTAGAGTATAGTCCACGGTGAACGAACGAGTCCCTAGGATAAGTTAAATTGGTAGGTCGAGCTAAGCCAGATGATTAGTAATCAAGATTAGACCAAAACAACTACCGGGGAAATCCTCAACGTGATAAAATACTATTTCATTGAGATGAAAGATGCAAATGGCAAGTCCTCAATGTGGACGATCCCCAGATATACTTCTGCTCTTCTGGGAAATTAGATGGCAAATAAGCATTCGTCAGGAAGGAGGGACGGACTTTGCTTTGGCGGGATCAGGAATTTCCAAATCCTACTCTTTATCACCTTAGATTATATATAATGAAGAAGAAAGGAGTGATTCCTCGAGTAGATTTATGTTTCTGCTGAATGAATAAATATGAGATGGAGGGTCACACTTACGATGGCACGCACCGCACTTCGAGAGGAAGGGGTCTTCGGTTCGCATTCTTTTCATCGTCGACAACGCGCTAGTTTGCGAAAAATCCCTTGCCTTGCTTCTTAGGAGGAGAGGAGTACGCATCCCGTGCCAACTACATAATGCCTGATGGCCAAACAAGGCTTCTGACTACGAAAGACACCACCCCAGCAGGGAAAGGCGTGAAGCGTAAAAAGCAGCTAATCTGGAAGTCCGGTAGTAATCGAAGTAATCCGTCAAGGCGAGCCAAAGAAGGAACCGAGAAATCTGAGAATTGGCAATCCAGAAGTGGGTGTCGGAAAAGAAGAGACAAGACTTTCCCTCATTCATTCCTTAGATTAGGACGGGGAAGCTTCCTAGAGAGTAGTTAACCCGGGTTAGCTTTGATGGACTACTTACTGGCGCACGGTATTCATATGAGAAAAGGTTGTTCGTGGATAACAGTTGTATTTCTTTACTTGACCCGTACTTCCTTCCCTTAACCTGATCCAGCTAGTCTTTCCTAAGAGATAGGAAGCCGAGAAACTAAACAGGGGATAGCTATCGAGAGAAGCATCGAAAGTATAGAACCCCGGAGCGAGGGGAAGGTCGGATCCTTGACCGAGAGGAGGCCATCCCGAGTTGGTAAGAGGTTGGAAAAGAGGAAAGCAGCTACCCGACCGCGCTAGTTGCTCAATCCGTGGCTTGTGATACTAAAGAAACCAAGCAAGAAAACGGATGCTATGCTAGTTAGCGCTACGAGCAATCAAACGGATATGCTCAAAGGAAAGAACGGACATTTCTACGAGTGAACTCTTCATTCAATAAACAAAGCATGATTGGAGCAAGCTGCCTTGACCAATATACTGGACCATCTGAGAAGAAAGGGGTGATTCCTACTATGACACCAGATAATCCACCAGAGAATAGTCAATCCTAAACTAGATAAAGCCGAGTATGCGAGGAAGCCTAGGTAGCTGTTTGATCGGAGGAAGCACGGCGGAAGGAGGCGGCTAGAACATTCCCTCAAGGAAGAAGCCATATGTTGTCTTACCATGAGCTGTATCCATTGGTCAAAATGGAAATCATTGGTTATTAGTTCGGAAAAGAGTATCAGTCCCGGATAAATCCACTTAAGAAGCTGCTTCTTTTGCTGGGAGCAAGGAACGAACAAGAAAGGTCTTGAGCTGCCAAGAAGAATTCAAAGCGTAGGGTGCACTGCACCCTGGCGGCTACTCTGGTTAATCGCATTACGGTGATCGTTCTTTCCTTCTGGTCTCGTATCCATGCCCATGCTTTCTTCTTTGCGCACTGTTCGTTATGTCCTTAGCCTCCGCTTTGCAATCATTAAATGAACTAGTACACTCAATCGCTGGTTCGACATCTGCCTTCCCTTCTCTGGAGCAGTTATGTAGATAGGAGTGGTAGGAATCAGCGAGCATGTTGCCATTCGAGGTAGTCCAACCTTCCTATTAATTAGAATTCTGGGTAACCCTATCGTTGATTGACGGATCGGAGGGACTAAACTGTTCCCTTTCCTTGCGGTTATCTATTTCCTGTTCGTGCTGCGCCATCAGATTAATCGTATCGTGATCCTGGTATCGCTCGAGCATCTCTTTCTGATGAAACCTTTGCCCTTGCTTTCTCCACTACACCTGGTAACGCACAGTGCTTCTTTCTTCGATCTATCCAAGGGAGGCTTATTCCTTTAAGCAGAGTATCCAGTTCGGCATTCCCCTTTTCTTTCTGATCGTGGTCCTTCTCCTTTATCCGAATCCGAGTGACTTCCTATTCGAAAAGAAACAACTACTGTCACTCAAGAAAGCAGATCAAGAAAGCTGAGCCATAACTTCACCTCCAACCCAACCCTATGCTAAAGAAGGTGCAAGAAAAGCTTATGCTGGTGCAAGAACTTACCCTCTCTACGAAAGAGACCTTGCCACAGCCCACTTCCTCGGACGAGTTATATTCCTTTTTTGCTATTACCCCACTCTCTGCTTCTTCTATATCTGATGATACCTTAGCCGAGGACGAAAACGACTACGACGAAGAAAAACGAATGAAGGCCGATTTCCTTTTCCCGGTGGTGGGTACCTCGACTCCAATAACAAAAGAAGAACAGTCTCCCGTACTGCCAATCTACACTACACGAAGAAGGGAGGAAAGCCGTTGATTGATTGCAGCCTCGGTTCAAATCTCTTGTCTGTTCTCTAGTCTCTAGCAGCAAGGAATGATTGCCCCGGCCCACGCTTGGAATAATAGGGTTGCCTACTTGAATGCTGGACACACTTTTTCTGATCTGCTGGCAGCCGAATTGGAAACAAGGTCAGATATCAAGAGATCCAATCTTAGGCTGTATCAAACTTCCGACTTCATGAACTCCCCTTCCACCTATCAAGGTCCAAAGGACCGATATCAGCTCCCATCCCATCCCGACAAACAGAAATGATCTCATTCATTCACATCTGGTACCAATACCAATCAATGTGTCAGTTCACTCAATGCGAGTAGAATACGAAAGACAGAACAGGGACCTGGCCAATGGATAAGAAATGGGTAGATTCACACCGGCCTCAAAGAGTTGTCAGTCCCTTTCGAGTAAGCAGCCTAGCCGGCGATTGTGACAGAACTCGGCTAAGAGGTCAATGCTAAGAAGCAGTCAACTCAATTCAAGTCAAGGTGCCGGGATAGCCACTATTTATCCGGCCAGTGGAATAGCTTTCCACCGAGCCCCAAGCAAGTAAGTAATTCGCTTTCCTCCGTTCGTGTAAGCACTCATGCTTCCACTTCACTCCAGAAAGGAAGCTAAGCTCATTTCTGCCATAGAAACAAACTCATTTCGGGGCGGGGTTCTTCCCTAATTGGATGCTGAACCAAGCAAGAAAACTTAGGATGTGCTAGACTCGCGATAGTGAGTAAGAGGAAAGCGTTAGCGCAACTGCTTTCCAGCTAGAAAACATCATTTCAAGCACTGGCCTTCCTAAAATACGGACTAGAACTCATCTCATCCATTCCCAAGGCTAGCTCTGTTTTGGTGCGGGTCTAGTAGACAGTTCCCTCTCGTGGTTTCATACATCCATAGATTTGCATTCAGGATATCATCCGTGGGTACAGGAAAGGTTGACTTCTCTCCTTCCATCAAGTCCAGAAGCAAGGTCAATCAAGTGCAGGATCAGCAGGAGCGCGCCCATTCACTAATCGAAATCGTCTTTTCTAACGATTTATGGTATGGCCCGAGACCAGAAAAAGAGTAGGAATGATAGATTCCGCTTCCAAAACAAGGGTTCATGAGCCTGTTTCAGATGATTCCTGTGTTCGATTCGAAAGGTGACGGGCCTATTCCGTCCAATGACCACAAATACAATCGTACTTTTGATTCTCTTAAAGCACTGAAGAAGCACTGAAGTCTATGGCACGCTTTGGTTGAGCTGGCCTTGGTTCTCACATGAATCACGTAAGCAGATTTGACCTCTGGAAACCACAATATGGATTTCGAAAACTGCATTTCCCCGTGATTTTAGGCATCACTCTTGCCCTCTATGGACGGTACGAGGAAAAGAAGAAAGTGTGTTTCGTTTTGCACAATCAATGGACTTCAACCGATTCTTCAGTTGGCTAAGAAGAAGGCAGCCAACAGGATGGGAAACTTAAAATGGATAATGCCCCGGCAGGCTCGGCACTCATGCTTTCAGGCAGGCGCGGAGTTCATCCCACTATACTAGACTAGGTTCGCGAGCCCTGTCCGATTGGACGATAAATCTTATTTTTTCATAGTTTCTTTCGAAACAGCCCGCATTCCCACTCTTCCTTTTAGGAAAAAAAATAAACATGTGAAGAAAGCCCGCTAACCCACTCTTCCTTCCCTTGCCTAGGTAGGGATATGCAAGAATAAGCAGGACAACCTACCTTATGAATTCAGTAATATGACGCTAGCTTAGCTAAAATAGCAAAAAATAAACTCATCTTAGTTGGCAATATGTCTTCTTTCTTTGTTCGTAACTTTAAACTCATTGAACTAGCGCTAAAGCACTCGCATCTCTGAAATTCTAGGCCAAAAGCTATGCTGACCGATCCATAAATCTATAAACAGAGTTTAGAGAGCCATTACTTCTTTCTTCCCTTGGATCTGGAGGCAGACTTGAGTATTAAATAATAGAACGCAGCATGGACAACGAATAAAGAGAATGTACGGAACAACGCCTTCTTCTTTTTCCGGCCTGGCAAATCCCTGACCAAAGACAGTGCCAGAAGATAGCCAACACAGGACAGAATACTCTCTAGAAAACAGATCGCCAATTGGCGACTTGGTTCATCGTCCCACGAGTCGGTGACTCATCTCTACTTTTTAGTTCGTAACAGTCATATGCCAGACGACTTTCTACTTTCCTCCTGATGAAGAACCCCCGCAGACTCTGATTCCTCTGGCGAACAACTTCCTTCTTTTGGGAGATATTATTGATATGGAAATCCAATACTTTCCACTGTTCGACCTGACCTCTTCGCGACTAAAGACCCGCCTGTTCTAAGAGGATACTACTTACTTAAGAATAAGCCTCAACTCTCAGATAGAATAGATCTCTTTTCAAGCTCCTATTTAAGTGTAAGTGCCAGGACTGGACTTCCCACACGTATTATATACCTGCCGATGTCCCAATTCATAAAAGAGCTTCCTCTTAGCCACTTGAACTGATTTAAGAAATCTATCTCTGGCAACTTGAAAACAACCCAACCTATTCCTTGGGCGCTTATGCTTTCAACAGAGCTGACTTCTTTGTGACCAGCACTGATGCTTCGTCTGCTGCGATCGGACGATCAATACAGATATAGAATGTGACACCGTCGACTCTGCTGCCTTACATTCTATTAAAGAAAACCTCACATATATATCATTGAGTCATACTTTTAGTTTTCATGCTCGTATAACTGTCAAATCACTACTAATCCTTTCTAGACAATCCCGGCACGGCAGGCACTGGATAGAGATCTGACCTTATGGAAATGGGAAATGCCTATGCTTTTTCGACTCTGACTTCCCCATAACCTGGCGCTTCGCCCGTGGTCAATGGTACACTGGCCAACGGCACTACGGAAAAAGGTCTAGTTGATACTAGAGAATCCCCGCTCCAATTTCCTACGGCACTCTTTCTTTCTGTGTGAGTGCATACCTACTTTCCGGATAGTTTCCCACTTCTTAACCAGCGGCAGGCTTGCCCGTCACCCCGTCACCATTCACATTCACCTTGGGGGCCCCATGCTCTTCAAGACTTCTATGTATGATACCTCTCCCTCTGCTAAGCTTCCCAACCCAAACCTTTCCCGGCAAGCAAATAGAATAGAATCCTATCCTATGAAACAAGCTTCTACTATTCAAATCAAACCTCAGAGTCTTCGGATGCACGTGCTTTGTGAACATTCCATCTCCTGCACAAGACAAACTCAGCTGTGAAGGAATGAATGGGAATGGGCTTGTCGGCTGTGAAGACTATCATCTGTAGGCGAGCGAAGCAAAGCCCTAGTTCAATCTAGAGGCCGTCACGAAGGGATCCCTCGGGTCAACAAGCAAGGGATGAGCGCTTTGTTGCTTTATTATCACATTAGAGAAGCGGAACCTCCAAGCTCAGACATCTCGAACTCAGAAACTACCCTTCTATCCCACCCTGCTCCTCCGGCATCGGAAGCAGAACTACCTGACCGAAGGGAGATAGACAGGAAGGGAAGACGGTCATACAAAGGCCGAATAAAGCTCTCTTGAAGCTGCATCTGAATAGACCTAGAGTCACTCAGTACATACGAACCCTTGAATAAATAAGAATTGAGAAGTATGAAATGTGGGCATCATAACAAAAAAAGAAAAAGACCGAACCTGTAAGACTAATGTCTACTTATTTATACCTTTGAGAGGTCCACTTAGACTATTATTATTTTCTCTTTAGCTACGTAGGTTATATAAGATTCAATTCAATCTAACAAGCGGACCCTTCGGCTACCACAAGATATTTAGAAACCAAAGAAGCTGAGCCTACTTTACGCACTTAAGGCAGCAGCAGATGATGAAGAAATGGGCGGTAGATGATAATGAGAAAGGGCGCCCCTTGGCATTTCCTGCGGGGGAGTCTGATTGATCCAATCACGACGAATGATGTCAACCCCCTCTTTTGCGCCTAACTTGACTCTGATTCCCCCACTATGAGAGCTGATCCAGGGGCTAGTTCGGCTACAGAATGGAATTTACGAAAGCCCGTCTTTCCGACTCAATGTATTGCCCTTTGGGACCAGGATCTGACGAGGAAGTGAGAGAGGGGACACCAAACATAGGTGCGTACCATTGCCCCAATCCAATGGACTATGTCATACAGGGAGGAACCCATGGAGGTTGGAAAGAAAGCAGGTTTTGCTTCTGCTTCCTTCGAGCTCCCACAGCAGTCTAGAAGTCTTCCCCAGGGCGCTAAGCGATAATTTCTGTCCTCAGGACGTGGGGGAGCAAGTTTCGAACCCGACACATCCACTGCACGATCCTTTTCAGCTGTAGTTCCGGGATTGGATTTACAAGGGGGCGGGAATTCTTTGTTAGCTTTAGGCTAGCAATCCGGTTCAAAGCCAGATTGGCCCACTTATTCGAATATAAAGAAGAGGAAGACAAACTAGCCAAGAGACAGAAAAAGGTAGAGACCAACCACCGAAACAAGGGAGTAAGGGCTAGGGGTATATGGGCCAAGAAAGGTCCGATGTATCGGTCAGCTATACCTAATCCTTCACTTAAAAACGCATCACACCCTTTGTAGGTTCAAGCCGAAGTCAAGCATGATCACCTACTGCAAACTCCAAATATCGTGGTCGGCGTACCTGGTCCTGAGCAGCTTTTAATCTAGAATAAGTTGAATCTTCTCGGCACTCTCCTTCATCTTCTGTGGCCCCGTCGGTCGGTACGTGCCAACCCCAACAAATCGGGGTACGACAAAGGTTCCCGTTCGCGTGCATCCAGCAGGAATTGAACCCGCAAATTTACCAATTATGAGTTGGGCGCTTTCACCATTCAGCCATGGATGCTTAACAGGGATCATCGTACATCGTAAATAACCAATTTTCATATAGAAAGACATATCATAGAAAAATGAAATCGAAAATATTCGGAGATGACTATGAAAACACCTCTCCGGATCCTCGAATTGAAAGAGAGATTGAGAGGGATCAAGAATCCTAATTCTCGCTATTTGGAATGGATCCAATTCTATTGAGTCTGACCCATAGTGATCATTTCTCTTTAGCAAAGAATGACCTTGGTTATCAAAGGATTGAACAACCGAGATCCATTTACTTATGATACCTAGTTGACATTGCTAACAAGGATCTAATGAATTATGAGTTTAATAGATTCTCTTTAGCAGAAAGACGTATATTCCTTGCTCATTATCAGACAATCACTTATTCCCAAACCTCGTGTGGGGCTAATCGTTTTCATTTACCATCTCATGGAAAACCCTTTTCGTTCCGCTTAGCCCTATCGGGTATTTTAGTGATAGGTTCTATAGGAACTGGACAATCCTATTTGGTCAAATACCTAACGAAAAATTCCTATTTTCCTTTCATTAAGGTACGAGGGCTTCTTATTCCACAAGAACGAAAGCACCTTTTCATTCTTTCATATACTAGGGGTTTTTACTTGGAAAAGACAATGTTCCATACTAAAGGATTCGGGTCCATAACCACGAGTTCCAGTGCACTAGATCTTGTAGCACTTAGCAACGAGGCCCTATCCATTAGTATTCCACATAAGAAATCCATTATAGAAACTAATACAATTAGATTAGCTCTTCATAGACAAACTTATTACTGCAATGCAATCTCGACATGTGGAGTGGAAGAGAAGAGGATTTTAGCTTCCAATACCGGATTGATAGCTGTGAGTGGAAGGATGGATGTCCTAACACGAACGGAGTCAGGTTTACTCCACAAGTGCCGATACCTCTGCCCTCGAATGCGGAAGTTGATTGTGTTTGTATCATATCAAGCCCTGCTCTTGTTTCTATATCGATAAGTGCCAGCTCTGGCAACCCAGTTTGAAGCAAGCGCCACTTTAGCGCGTGTACAGAACTAGTCTCAGAGGATGATTCTTGATTCTCTAAGCTTTTCGCAGCGCAGCCTAGGAGGTAAGGTAAAAGAACCTAGGTGTTAGTTGTTCATTTCACTCTAGAAGTTTTTGCTCCAGCAATCTACTTCCCATCCCAAAGGTAAAATCCGATTCATTGATTTCGATTCAAGAATCTCTTATTTCTCCGGTAGAAGGTGCCAGAAACATGGATTTCTTGACTGTCTGCAGAATGCGAACCTGACCGATCTCGTTCCTCGGGGCACTTACTCTATTGGAGCAATCCATCCGGTGGGGCCAGACGCATCGTCGGCAGACTAGAGCGAGCCTTAGTGAATCCTGAGTGGATCCAAAAGCATGAAGCTTCCTTTCCTGTGCTGAATATCTTACGCGGGGCTGCAGTGATCATGCCCCAATCCTCGTCTTATTCCGGCTGCCAGCTCTGGACCAAAGCCATGAATTGAGCATGTGGAAACCCACCCCGTAGTGAAGAAAGCTCCCGGTCACAGGAAATCCAATGTTTCTGAAAAAAGAAGAAACTGTTTTAGACCAAACTAGCGCTCAAAGCATGGGATAAGCAATCCTTCGGAAAAGCTGGAGACAGAGTGAGGATATGCACTCAGGCAGTCAAAGAAAATCGATTCAAGCAAGACTTGATCCCTCAATGCTGAGCTTCTTGATTTGATCCAACCCCTCACTCAAAGCTGGTACAACTCTTGCAAGAAAAAGAGAGCGAGAAAAGGTCTACTCGACGAGAGAGACCCACACATACTTTAGCCCCTTTGGGACGGTTCCCTGTATTGCCTAAAAACGATTCCGATTGGAAGTAAGAATTCCTCTTTCTCTAAGGCAAGTTCACCATTTCATTTCTATTTTTGAGCAGATCGGACTTATGAAAGATACGATTTCTTCGAATTCCCTTTCCCGATCCACGAAGGATGCTTGCTCGTAAACTGGTGCGCAGCGAAAGATATTCACTCATATTCTATTTGAATCTAATTCTACGAGCCCCTTTTCTCCTCAAGAAAGCAGAAAGCAGGAAGAAAACACGGAATACACGGCGGAATACACGGGTTCTCAGACGTGCCGGAGTTCTTGGGTTGCTAGAAGAAGCTCTGACGGGCGCAGTTCATGATTGTGCTGGCACTTCCTTAGCGGCCTCAGCTTGAGATATATTTGTCACATCCATAAAAAACCCTCTTGATTCCACGTTCGCGGATGAGCCTCTAGCCTACTCCACGGGGGTGCCAATCTAGCGGGCCTATCTTATCTATTCTTCAGCGGTTTCGACGGGAGATGCTTTCAATTAAGAAGGCGTCATATACCATATACGAATGGGAATGGGAATGGGATTGATTGGTAGCAGATGTTCAACATTCACACAAGCCTTAATCGACCTTAAAGAGCGTATTCCATATAGACTTCCGGCTTCTTTCTTCGTATCTCGCAATGCTACTTTATTTCAATGCAACACCTCAGTTACTGCTTGAACAGCTGTCTTCTTCGTCAATGATTATGGATTCTTTCGTTGATGCCCAGAATGGCTCATTCCGCAAGGATAAGTTTGCGTATAGAATTATTGAGGGCCATGGCTCTACAGGTGTGGCCTTAAGCTACGCTCCGAAAAGTTGGATCTTTATGTGAGAAAGAGTATTTATGGTCTATAAGTGTTTCTTACTCTTTAAACCAACTTCTTCTTAAACAAAGGGAAGAGTACACTCCACGAGATCCAATGAGGAACGTATAATTACTAGAATCGTGCCGGTCCAGGCCCGGGACCTCCTTCTTGTCTGGTTAGCTAGCCCAGTTCATCTAGAATTGTCATATAAAGTCAAGGCGCCGGGATTCCAAGTCTAGGTTTCTTTCCTTCTGTCTTTCTTTGGCACAAGAATGTGGGGCTAAGTCACAGATAGTGAAGTCAAGACTCAGCTCGGGTAAGAACGGATGACAGGTCGATAAGTTTACTAGTTTTGCAGCTTTACGAGCATAACTTTAGAAAAAGGAATCCAATTATCTTAGTAGCCACGTGTTGAATAACTTTAGGGATGAAGCCTTACCAATCACCCTATTCCGCCGAACCAGCATTCCTGATACCTTCTTCCTGTGCTTATACTCTCTGAAATGGAGACTAGGATCTTTTTCTTTCTTCCGGCACCTTTCTTTAAGCTAGTCGACTCTCCCTCGATGGAAAGTGGATGACCGGAGGATAATTTCTGTTTTGATCGCCAGTCTGGCGAGTCACTCTTTGATTCCTTTATTCGGGGGAGTTCCACAGATCCATTCGACTTTCTTATATATTCCCACTCCACTTTGGCAGTAGATCAATTCCAACAAGGGTCTCTTGGCACAGCCACTCTTATTGAGGAAGCTTCTTACGTAGTTGATATTCCTCTCCTCGAGTATTTTCTCCTCTCCCATTCCATTATAGTAGTTCCCATTATAGTTGTGCAAGAGGAAGTAGTTTTGAATCAACCACCAACAGGACAAACCTCTTACTATGGCTATCAATGAGAAGCCCTGAGTTTTGAAGTTAGCCTTTCTCTAGCCAGATTAGATACCTGATTTATTGCACCCATTTCCATTGCCAACTAACGCTCATACGTTTCCATTGCTGGGCAGGCTACTCGTAGAAGAATATAAACACAGTCTATCAGCAGAGTTAGACTGGGCTGAGGTGGAGACCAATACAAAGTTTCTCGAGAGACAAGCAGAAGATCTATCAAGTCAATTCCAAGTTTCGGCCTTATGGGACTAAGACTCTTTCAGATTGATGCTGAAATAAGAGAATTGACGCTCTCCTTTCGATTCGATACGACATTTTGAGATCTTTGAGCGAGAATAGCATCCGAACGAGAATTCCACTGGGCTTGAAGGCGCAGGCCTTAATGATGTGGTGGTGGCAGTTGATTATTTTCTTAAGTAAGTAAGATTCCCTAAATAAGGACTTTTAGTGGGCCCAGGTTTATTTCATGATTTTCTGCTAAAGTGCCAGTCAAAGGATAGATTGATAGCTTTATCACTCAGCTTATCAGGTGATTCCTGTTTATGTTGGGGTAGGCTTGATGGATGGCTATATTCCTCCAAGAGGGAGGGGAAGAGCCCGAGTCAAAGTTCTTTGTTGACCAATCAAAGAGAATGAAAGAAATATAGAAAGAATGGATTAGTGTCAACTCCATGAATCGGTACAGGTAGAAGTAGAGGGGGCATGCCAAAAAGAATTTGAGAAGCCTCGTTTCTGAGCTTTTACAGCATCTTTTGATTCAGAAGCATCTCCCACGAAATCACATAACATAAGTGATCCTGCGGAACCGGCTTTCCTACACTCACTGATCCATTCAAAGGATTTTATTTTCTCACGACTGATCCGCACTTCAGCTCCGATATTAATAAGCACTGCCTTCTAGCCAGTCTAGTCCCGGAGACATTATACTCTGGGTCTGGCATCGCCTCGCAAGATCATCTAGTCTAGATTTACTCGGGTGTGCCCGATTTCCATGATCCCTATTTCATAGCTTGGCTTGGGTTGAAGGTGAAGTCTTTATATTCTAGTTAGAGTCACTACTTTAGCTTTAGAATGAGGAACGTATCGTATATAGAATGAGGAACGTAGAATTACTAGAATAGAAAGGCGAATAGAAAGACTAGTTACTCGCTCTAAAGTATTATACGTGAACTATTCTCACAGAGGAATGAAGGGAGCTGGAACCAGGCTGCCCAGGAAGGATTTCTGAGCTCTACTCTAGTATTGACTGGCTTTCAAGGAATGGAGCTGCCTATATAAATAGAAAAAGCTTTGCCCAGCGAGAATTTCATTTCTTTAAGTAAGCTGCTAGGTCTTATTTGATGAAAAGCAAGACAATCCACCATGGATCGGAGGGGGCTATATACGAAACTGAGGAGCTCTTACCTCTATTTATGATAATAGAATAGCTTTGGGTGGCTTCACTTATCTGATAGCCAATGAGTCACTATTCCAATCACCGCCCCTCGCTCGTGCCCATCCATTAACGGAACGGACTTACCGTTACTAAGCTCGTAAAGAGGAGGGCTATCTTTCTTTGAGGTTGCGTATGATTCTTAATTTGAAATGAATGAATCTGTTCATAAGATTTGGATCGAAGAAGCTGCCTTACCTTCTTCTCAACCCCGTCTTCGAAAGAAAGCGAGCTGCTACTTTCTCTATCCATACTCTATCCATATCTGCCACTAACATAACTTTATAGCATAGCTGGATTGGATCCTTGGTAGGAAAAACCAAACTAAGGAACAGGACTGGATCCTAATGGTCAATCACCCCGGCAGCACTTCTATTTCGGTTATCCCCCGCCCGCAGAAGCTGATTCGATTCAAAGATATGCGAACGAAAGGAACATCGAACACACGATATGTGATTCGAGATGAGATTGCCATCCCAATAGGAATAGTCATAGGGAGCTACCAGACCCCGGCCATACATATCCGAATGAGACGAACAAGCATTCCTCCGTTTTAGGTCACTCCCTTCTCAGGATACATACGACTAGAGCGTAGATACTTTACCCCCCTTCCAGTAAGGGATCCTGCCAGAGGAATTCGGGGAAGAGAGGGACAGCTATGCATCGAATTTGGATTCCTCTCCTCACATTATACGTGTGGGTGCCAAAGTCAATAAAAAAGAGACCTGGAGAAAGGTGGTCCTGCAAGAAATGTTTTGGGACTGGCCTCTGACTTTGAGGGACTAAAAGATTATTTTATTTTATATCTATTTGGAGAAATGTCCCGGCACTTTTATAGGTTGAGGTTCATTTTCACCCGATCAACCTCGTCGATCGCAGGCAGCTCAAAGAGCGAGTGCAACAGTCTTTCTTTCTTACCTGGATAATGGAACATGCTCTAGAAGCCCGCTTTTAGAAGCTTTATCCGTCGTTCCATTCCAGCCCCTCTTGGGATAATGAATGTAGCGTAGGATATAAAAAGTGAGTTCTAGGCCCGATTCGTCTATAGAAAAAGGCTTGTCCTTTTAGAGCTCATTGGATAGGAGAGAAGAGTTTTCAAGGCATTTTTCAGGACATATTTATTTATTTACTCTTTTTATGACTGGCCTAAGCGCCCCCGAGAACTTTTAAGGGGACCAAGAGTTGCAAAAGATCGAGTGGAGCTTGGGAGAGTAGATTTCCAATCTGAAAAACCAGCATCTGCTTATGGTGCAAAATCCCATATTCGCTTTTCAGCTAACTAAGTAGAGTGCCCGCGGATATATATGTTCTTTTCAGGGATACGCTTTTTATGAATATGCAGTTCCAGATCTTGGTAGGTCTGTTTTTTCTTTTATTGGCGCCTGGAGGACTAGCCAACTACCTTGGGAGGGTCAATTGTTTTGAAAAAAGGTTGCATCTCCACGGAGTCAAGGGTGCTAAAGCGCTTTTCAGCCGGGCCATGGAAAACTTTTTACTTCTGATTTCTATCCTTAAAACTCCGATTTTTCGAACTCTTTGTCCCGATCTCTTAAGTAAAATCCGGTTGATGCCCAAATTCCCATTGAAATGCAGAAGTCGAAAATCCATTTGGGTTAGGAGATATGAAGTAAGCAGTATTGGATGGATCCTTAGTTCGGGGGCTACTGGGCCGGTTCTTGGAGATCAAAAAAGTTCTCCGTTTTCTTCTAAGTGTTGATGGGAACAGTCGTAAAGATCCTTTCTAGTAAGAAGATCCTTTCTAGTGGACCTCGGGAAGTAGTGTAAAGCATGAGCCCATCTCTTCTCCCGATATCACAAGAAATGCTTCTACCCGACCGGATTTCATCCAAGTAGATATCCGATACTTGACTCCTAAGCGGTAGGACATCCTTCCAGTCACTGTTCTCAAAGGACAGGCCAGATCACCGAATACTGCCATTGGTAGATCCTGAAAAGGATGAAGCGATAGAGCCTTCTCGTAGAGCGATAGAAGACAGATAAGCCGAACCCTATGCCAGCCGGGTCATGCTGTTATTGTTGATGATGCCGGTGATCATCTAGCCCTAGCCATGGATTGTGATGTGCCGGATCTAGATGAGTGAGCCTTTACGTTCCGTCCCCAGTTGGTTCTTCCAAAAGGGATGGAAGCCCGCGCTATAACATGAAATCATGAAATAGAGAAGTAAGTCTAGTGGGCCCCGTTCAAATCAAGTTCTGCTTACCGCTGATTCCCCACGGGCTACTACTGATTCTACAGCTCTAGGCCCAGGCCAATCCAATAATACGAGTAGAGAGGTGGTAGGATATGAGTTCCAATCTCACCCACAAGGGTATGTGCTCCTTGGTTATCGAACTATTCCAAATAAATCTACATAGGTAGAGATACAGTGCCAAGTTCGTGGGATTTGACTTCCTTGTCCATGCCGTGCTTCCCTGACTCGAGAACGGATTATTCTTCTACCTCTCAGAGCGGAGCAGCTTTCTTCCTCGCATCGCGAAACAAGACAGATCTTCGTACAGTCCAATCAAAAGTCTATGCCGAATCCTCAGATAGGTAGAAGGAATTCACCTCCCCTCAATAATCAATAGCTCCACTCCAAAGTTATTTTATTCGTCACATGGCGTAGTTCCTCATTGGATTCAGGATTGCATTGCATTCATCCTTAGCTTTGCTCAGCTCCAAAGTTATTTTATTCGTCACATGGCGTAGTTCCTCATTGGATTAGATACTGTTCCAACAGAAATGATACCCTTCCACTCACTTCATTCTACTTCCAATACGGGACAGGATGCATATTCCATAACGGATTAGAATCCTTTTGTTTCCATGAAACCCCACCTACAAGGTTCGTTTTCCCACTTGTTGGGATGGCCTTCCCGGGTTGCCAGAGCTATTTAATGATTCCAGAAAGAAAAGAGTCACTGTGAGGAATCCAAAAATATCTGGGTGCCTGTGCTATTCATGATTTCGACTAGTTTAGTTCTCTTAAGGCCTATGGCCCGCGACCTAGAAGGAAGTGTGCTGCGTTCCTTCATCTCGTACATGGATGAATACCAGATTTTCCCTTACTAATTCTGATTATGAAAGCATCTCCTCTTCTCGAAGCAGATAGAAGAACTATTTAGGGTTGGCCCGGAACTTACTTCTAGTGATCTCTATGCCTTTACCCCAGACTATCAAGTAGAGCTTAGAGCGCTTTTATCCCTAAAGCATTCGTGCTAGCAATCATGCCAGAACTCACTTCCATGGACTGAGCTATTTCATGAAAAAAGAAAGATAGGTGTCGACCCAACTCAAGAACAAGTATTTCCAGCAAGTAGGAGTGACGGTATCAAATGATATCAAGTTGAGCATAGCCGCTGGGCTAGCATGAAAGAATGATGTGCTCCAGAATCTCGTACTAGAGACGGTAAGGTAGCACGGAATTCATTGAAAGGTGTGCCAGAGAGATAAACGGTGTGTTCAGTCTCCCGCGCATGTTCGCGTTCTCCACAAATCTGGCTTTCTAAGGGCTCACCTTGAGTGGTAGTTCCCGATCTTAGTTCTCATAGTGGACTCGCAATGACATATGGAAATGGATCTTCTCTTCTCCCTGGCTATCAACGGAAAATCTCCTATCATCCAAAAACAAGGGGTTTCTTACTTCGGGTGGCCAGTCTGCTTTCAAGACAGTTTCCTCTGCATAGGTTGAGGGGTTAGTCTTCTTGCTTGAAAGGCGGGGTATCTAATTTCGAATAGAGTTTCCTTGCTTGCCGCCTAGCTGATCTTGAAGATTGTGGAAGACTCCTACTGCCATCTAATGGTTCTTACCAAATCCCACTGTCCTTCTTTTGGGGTGCCGGGCTATCTACTATGGTATGCAAGAAATCAGCCATCTCTTCTATTGGAACCTTATGGTGACTATTTGCTCGCTCGGAAGTAGATCTGGATCTGGATATTTACTATTAGTATCTCTCTTTCTGGAGTGCCGTTCTAAGGTTTCTCTTGACTCAAGAATAGTAGGTGCGGGTCTAGTAGACGTAGACAGACAGTGGCATGATTCATATTCCGGACTTTCATATTCCTCTACCTAAGATAGATCCGCGCTCGGTGCGCTATCGCCTATATAAGTTAAGTTAAGTTAAGTTAAGTATGGAAATTGGGAACTCTTTATAGGAGTGAGTTGCTCATCGGAAACTCAAAGTCAGCAAGCAGTTCTTGGATTGGCCCGAGAAATCTCCATTTGCTAGTGCTCGTCCCACCATCAGCCTCATAGCATTGAAAGGACAGGATGGCATCGATTCCATTCAAAACTGGAAGTGAAACAAAGTCAAGTAGTCACAGACCCATTTATTCTTTTTTTGTCATTGGATTGGATACGTTACAGGGTTCGTTCACGACCCACACTCGAGACTGTTCATTTCATTTCCATATTCAATAGCAAGCACACTGTTAAGGCTCATCTTTATGCGGGTTCTAAGCTAAGCTGGCACAGAAAAATTCTTGGATTATGGACACGCTACTGATCCTCATTGATCGACTCGGGCCTGCCCCTATATATGTATTTATTTGATCAGGGCCTATTCCCACTATCACAACAAAAATAGAATTCCCCGGGTGTCTACGGAGCTCACTTCTGAGATAGAGCTGGCTTCTCACTACCGGCACTCGCTAGAAGAGAACTCTCTCTTGACTGATCCTGATCCCATTCATCGCAACAAGACTGGTACCAATATGGACTTGCTTCCTACCAATCCTTCCTATAATGAGTTCCCATTAAAGTAAAGTAGAGTTCCCACCTCCGCCTAGTCCGTTTTCCCGTGATTTTCGCTATCAACCAGATTTTCCCTCGTACGAGAGTCTGAAGAAAAGAATCAAGTATGGAATCCCGGGATTTTCGTCCTCAAGCCTTTTTTATTAGCGAAATGGGATGATTTCATGCCAAAAAAATGGACTTTCGCCGTATAGCGAGATAAAGAATTTGAATTGTCAATCGACTCTCTAGAGGGAAAAAGCGAGAATGAACATTTGCCGTATAGTGAGCATCAAGTTTTTCATTTGAAATTGACTCGTACGAGGGAAAAAGCGATAATGGACGATTTTCCCATTGAGACTCAGTTTTTTCAAAAGAAATCTGATCCTCCGGCCAAGCCGAAGTTCCTGGAACATATGGATCAATCAAGTGGTAAGCCGCCCGGAAGAAACCTTTCCCTTGCCTCCCTTACCGAAATCAAATCAGGGCGACCAATCAAGCTAGGAAGAAGGATACCGACCTTCTCCATTGATCATATAGAAATGAATAACGAACTGGCTAGATGAGAACCGGCTGAAAAGCAAAGAGACTATTTCAACCAAGCAACCATGGGAACACAGACCCGCACCCACGATAAGAACTCTTTTCGGAGGAAGCTTCACCTTTATATGTATGCCATCCATTTCTGAGTGAGGCAGGCTATTATCGTTCTCCGCAAGGAATCAACCTTCGAGAAAAAAAGGGAGTCCATCTTTAAAATCTTATGCTGCCCCAAAATGATGGAACCAGCCACTAAAGGCAAGCTACATCTCTTCTAAAAGAGGAATTAGGAACGGGAAGTAGGACTCATTTCACAATGCAAAACACATAAATGAGAGCACTTTGCTTAAAGCTGAACCTACGAATCTGTACTTGCGCTTTTTCACTTGCTCCCCTCAGAAGAAGTTAGAGCTGACATTTATTCAGGAGGAAGTGTTGTTGGCCATGTAGGTTAAGTCTTCCTTGCTTTCAGGGACTTCTTTTTGTTGTCATCTACTTGGTTTCAGGGATCTCTGTATGTGTGCTGTGCATATACTTCCCTATACCCTCACTTCATCAGGAAAGCAGTCGATTCTCATCTCAGAAGATCTTACTAAAACGCATCGCTCATCTACGTAAATTCCAGTCAAGTCAGGGAAGTTGCTGAGTTGATAGGTCAAAAGTACTACTTTTGCCACTAGGTGAGATACACTTTTTTGTCAATCGAGCCTGCCGCCCAAGCGAAAATAGGGTTCCGTGGTTTTCCCACTAGGGGAGATAGACTTTTTCTTCTCTTCTCCCTGTGGAAAATAGGCTTGAGTCATTTTCCAGCACAAACATTTTTCAAAAAGAAATCCACTTTCCCAAGCTAAAATAGCAAGTACTACTTTGACAGCTATATGAGATAGACTTTATCTCAATCCATCCTCTCTTTTACGAGAATGAAGAGGAACAGGAATTTGGGAGTTAGTTGGTTTTCAAAAGATAGGAGTCATTAGAGTTGATACCGCATCCCTTATTCTTATTCGAAGGAAGCAATCCCACTACAGGCTAGCATTACCGATACTTGTACCAATACTTCTCTTAGCTTGTCATTTCTCCTATCTTTTGAAGAAGGAAAGGAAGAAGTAGTTTTAGTTAGAAATTAGGATTAGGAGAGTGCTGCGCTTGTGTTTTTGGAAGAAAATGCAGCTCTATCCTGGATAGATCCTTGATTCACCGCCAGCGGAGGGCCAGAAATAAAGAACTTTGTCTCAACGGAGAATCTCTTCTGCTCATCTCCGCGAAGAATGAACCCGTTACCACTACAAAGTGAGAAATAAACCGCCAAGGATATACCATTTTTGGCTTCCATATCTGCACGGGGCAAGGGAAGAAATATATCGTAGAAAACATCCTCTCCTCAAGCTAGGAAGCAGGATTGGAAAGCTATGGTTATATGCTGCCCAGGTCTTGCGGTATAGGACTTTACTACTCTACTCGGATGCCAGAATCAGAAGATATCATATTCTCCCAGTTGAGGTAAGAACCAAGGTCATCTAGCCTCTCATATCTTAGCTTAGGTATGGCTCGGTGCTGCTTACTCGAAAGGAAAAGAGAACTCGACTGTGTGTGCTACTACTATCTCCATATCAGGGTCGGGGGTATCCTTTAAGGAGTGTGAGATGAGAATATTTCCAGATCTAGATCTCTTTCTTTGTAAGTGGAACACCATTCCAGATACGGCTAACTGCTTGTTTTTCTTTGCTTGGCTTGAAGGTTGTATCTGTTTTCCATCCATTGATACGTTAATATTTCCATCCTTTCCTTTAAGCTACTCTCTTTCCTCAAGGTTGGTCCAACTTACTGATGTCGAATTCAAATAGTCAAGCCTTATCTTATAGTTCTAACGTTGAAGAGCTTAAGGATGCATTTCTTTTGAAGGAGAAGGAAAAGGAGTTTCGATGCAACTACTTAATTCGTACGTTATAATCGTGGGGACACCAAATACCTCTCTTCTCTGTCGTCGCAATAGAGCAGTTACGATACTGCTTCCAAGGAATACTCTTTTCACCAAAAGCAAAAATCCCTTTCGTGGCCGGAGGAAGATAAACGGCGATACAGTCTGAAAAGATAGTTGGTCGTGTGCTAGTGAAAACCTCTTTGATAGAGCAGGGGAAGTCCCATTGGGCATAGTAGCTCACGTTGTTTGAGGCAGATTCTCCATCCAGGAATTCCAGTCTTTGACTCGGGAAACGAAGAAGGCCGCCCTTAGACCGGGTAGTCCTTGGGCACCCTATATACCCACCCCCGAATGGACAGGTAGCCAACCAACCTGGCGGGAGTCGGCGGCAGAAGTGCCTGCTTGGTACGGCTAAACACTTCTCTTTTCTTATTTTTTATCCACAATTCCTGGCTCCCTTTCTTAATTGGGTAGACTTGGGCCATTGTGCAATTACCATCCTTTGTGCGACCAGGCCCCACGGGAATCGCCTTGAAGATGTCCACCCTTTCTTAGAAAAATGGAAAGAAAGGTGCTCAGCGACGACTGCCCCTTCTACCTTTACTTTTTTGCCACTCTGTCTCTTTGGAGCATCCGTTTCCTCATATTATCGATTCATAAAGGTCCATGAAGGAAAGAAGACCGCTTTCCTTGCTTCGCACCTCGTCATAGCCCTGAAAAGCTCACACCGGAGTTCTAGTTAGAGAATGGGGTATGATTCACTACTTGCCTACTGCTACCTGGGTCGTGAGATCGAAGAAGGTATACTATTAGACAAGGTTCATTCCAGCTTTGCTGCTCTTTTTCTTTTGATTCTTTCTGTTTCTGTTTACTTGAGCTAATTCTTTACTTGCTTTCGAGCTAACTTGGCGGAATGGAATCACAGCAAGAGACAGGGCTAATGGTTGGTTCTGTCTACTATATTTAGTATGATTTTATATCTTCGACCTTAAGAGGCGGTTTACGAAAGAGAGAGAGCTCGTGGAAGACTTGAGAAATGGAAATATCTTTCCATTTCTTCCTAACAGGATGCAATGCAGGTACTGTTTAGTTTAGTAAAGAAGGAACAATCCTCGTATTGGAACGGTCGAGGAATATCCCTCACCCTCGTATTTGAAAAGAAGTGAATCAAATACAATAGTAGGTAGGAAAGAAAAGCCATCCTTTGAGTAGTAACTTTACCAACCAAGGTAGGGATAGTCGAGAGCAGGATGCCGGCCTTTACTGTTTAGAAGAAATGAAATTGATTCACCGGCAAAGAAACGACTACTGCGAGCAGGAGCGATGCAACCGACGGGAGGACAATCCTAATTGGATTGGCGGACTAGTGAAATTCATGTAATTTAGAGTTGGCAATGGGAGCTGGTGATAAACAGGTAAGGAAGCACTCGACGAATAGTGACATTTATGAATGCAAAGCGGGGCCAAGGCAGATATACGGATCAGGGGTATAAGCTAAACAAGCAGAAGCAAAGCCGACTTCGAACGGGGATAATCGATAAGGCAAGGCAGCCCTCCGGTCATAGGATTAACGGATTAGCTGGAAAAGTCATATGCCTCGGAGAGCAAGGGTGGTACACCAGGAACTCGGATTGCGATGCTCCGGAGAAAGTCATATCGGTTTAGTTTCGATCATATATGATATTTAAAAGAAGAAGGATCTGCCAAGGTACATTGGTGCATTGGGGATTTCCAGGAAGCAGGTCGAATCGGAGCGGAGCTGAGGCCCCGGATGCTGATTAGCGAAAACAAGAACTAGCCCCGCAGGGCAGGACATATTTTGTAGTAGTAGCTTTTCTCACTGGTAAAGCTGGATAGGTTAGAGGATGTGAGCTAGCAGCAGCAAGTTTAAGTAAGGGATAAGATTGGTCCCTCTGTGTCCGGAAAGATACCTTTCTGATCGCGACTTCGGTTACGCACAAGAAGATGGGAGCTATTGGCAAAGGTAACCACCATCACTAGCAACCAACATATGCTTTTCCAAAGCCAGAACTAGGATAGCGAGCTGGAAAGGAGAAGTGAACTGGTTGAGAGGAAGAATCAAGTAGAGCCGATAGAAGCTCTTGTTGCCTTATTTGAATATGGACCAATCGACAACCTTTTCTTTGAAAAAAAAGAGGAATCATGTTTCCGACCTTGCCCCGGACTGTTTGATGGAGCGGGGAGCCTGTAACAACTAGAACAGACAAGAAGGCTTGCCAAGATAGACGAAGGCCCTTAGCCGAGGAGCAAGAAACGGATGTGCGAACAGAGAACCTCTTAAGGTCTCTTACAGAGAAGATTCTTGCCTGGGTCTTCGGTTCCGATGTTAGTCCAGTGGCAGTTGCCTGTCATATAGTGGGTTCTTCCAGCGAGAGAATTGAAAAGCAAAGTGAAGTTTATCCAGAAGTTGACCCAAGTTTTGTCTGCTCGTGAGAAGACGGAAGAGGAACTTTCTGAACTGCTCGGGCAGGGTCACCAGTTGGCAAATAGCATTCGCGCTCCATCCGCACGTGAGAACTGGAAAGCTCAACTGGGCTCGAAGCACACTTTCGCAGACTGATCTGCTTAGACTTCGGGCGTTGGGGCTTAAAGGGAAACCACGCAAAGCTCCGGTGATCCCTATTCTATGGCAACCTCCACCTCCTGGATGGATTCAAGTTAATACAGATGGATGCTCGAGAGGTCAGCCAGGACCGGAGGAATCTTTCGAAACTGCAGAGTGTACATGGATGCTTTGCGCTTTCGTTGGGCAGCGGATTCGCATATCAGGCAGAGTGGGTTGGGACGGCTATCGCTATAGCACACTCCAAGGGCTGGAAATACCTCTGGATCGAGTCAGATTCAACATATGTTGTTTTTTATTAATATTAATAAGTCAATGGCATCTAGGTAAATTGCTACTCTTGCTGTGACTAATAGTTGGCCTATTCGCCAACTCGATGTAATAACGCGTTCTTGCAGGGTTCTTAACTGATGAAGTATTCATGGAACAACCACCTGGGTTTTCAGACTTTTTGACTCCTGATTATGTTTGCAAGTTGCATAAGCCTATTTATGGCCTTCGGCACTCGTGCTTGGTATAACGAGCTTCGTACCTTTTTAGTATATGAAGGATTCCTCACATTCCTCATTGTTATACTTAACTCCCCATTTTAGGTTAGGTTTTTATATACTAGTTTATGTTGATGATATAATCATCACTGGATCCGCAGCAGCTGAAGTGAATGCTTTTATCTCTACTCTTGCCAAACGATTCTCTATAAAGCCAGCTTTCTTATTTCCTTGGAGTTGAAGCTCACTACACTGCTAATGGCTTGTTCTTATCTCAAAGGAAGTATATCAGTGACCTCTTGCATCGACTTAACATGGCTGATGCCAAGGCTGTCTCAACGCCTATTGCTACTACTGAAGTGCTTAAATTATCAGATGCTCGCCACCGGCTGATCCAAAATTATACCGTCAAGCTCTTGGGTCCTTACAAATATCTCTCTTTGACTCGTCCGACGTCTCCTTTGCCATCAACAAGCTCTCTCAGTTCATGCATTGCCCATCCACACTTCATTGTGTGCTGTAAAACGCCTCCTCCGATATCTAGTTGGCACTCTTGACTAAGGCTCTTGCTCCGTAAGAATTCTCCTCGCACTCTTCACGCATTTGCAGATGCCGATTGGGCCGGTGATCCTAATGATCGAACTTCCACTTCAGCTTATGTTGTTTTCCTTGGAGCCAATCCTATCTCTGGAGTTATAAAAAGCAAAAGACAGTTGCTCGATCCTCCACCGAAGCCGAATATCGGGCCATTGCCTCCACTGCCGCTGAAGTCAATTGGATCATGAATCTTCTTCAAGAGCTGAAAGTTCCAATCTCACCCACTCCAGTCATCTATTGTGACAATGTAAGTGCCACTTATGTTTGCGCCAACCCCGTGTTCCATTCTCGTATGAAGCGCATTGCCATTGACTTCCATTTCGTTCGAGATCAAGTTGCTACTGGTAATTGCGTATTTCTCATGTTCATACTTCTGACCAACTTGCCGATTCACTTACTAAGCCCGTGCCTCGCCGGCACTTTTAAAACTCATCGGAACAAGTCCTCAATGGCCAGCCAATCTTGCGGGGGCATGATTCAATTCTAAGCTAAACCCATTCAACTGCTGTAAAAAGGTCTGAGCCCTGCGTTGATAGAAAGAGCGCTCTTTTCATGAAACTAGAAATCTCGTAAGAGAAGAAGTGAGAAATCGGATCGACAAAGCACCATTCCTCCGCTCAAGGAAAATCAATGCCGAAGACTGACAACCAACATCGATAGTATTACAGTGCCTCTGAGTTATCTCGTACTCGCGTTTGACCTACCCAACCAGCAACTGAAGTGGAAGACTGACTGACTCAGGTGTTGGCTTTTAGCTCACCTGCCAGTCATATTCTTATTAGACCCGTGTGACAATGGTGTTTCCAACACAAAAAGTATGGTATACTCAAGTAAAGTACTAGCTTCACCGGAAAAACAACTGTAACTCATGTGTGATCGCGGATTCCACGGTAACTGTTTGTTTGTAGTTCCAGCTCTACATTAGGAGCATAGGGGCTCTATCTACATACAGAGTTTGACCCACGGTACGGCTGAAAAAGGTAAGCCGGTAAGTGCTTTAACCATTAGTCAAAGAGACTGAGCGAGTGAATTGGTTTTCGTTTTGTCAGCGGATCTTACGAGCTTTCATAGAAAGCATACTATACTATATATTTTACCGCGTACAAGGACAAGTGGTGGCACGACACGGAAAGTAGCATCCCATAAGGATGAATTGTTGGTTCAAATCGGATAATCAATCAATAGGGAAAAAGGAAGGGATTACTGTAAGATGGAATGCTCGCGTCGGAATTCATTCTTCTCGTTACGGTAGCCTAAGAGCATTCAAGAGCTCAGTTAGAGCCTCTCAATTGATAGAGGCATGTTCATATGAAGCGCTACGCATATCTTATTTTACCAAAATAGGGTGGGGCTGGTAATTGAAGATCTGGGATCTATCAGTCAAAGTGGACTACTAAAAAAAACTTCTGTTGCAAGGTAATTTTTTTTTAAGTCTATTTAGCTTCTTCGTAGAAAGAAGGGATTTGCTGCTTTCTTAGTAACAATATTCTTATGCTATCTGGCTATCGAGAAGAAGAATGGTTAAAAAAAAGGGAAGATAAACAACAATTTCTCTCCCTTCCCCTAATCTAATGGAAAACTTTCCCGAATCTAAAGGAACTAGCCGTAAGATAAGATAAAGAGGTGGTCGAATACGGCCACTCATCCGCTTCCTAGCCGTAACAGATGGAATTGGAATCTCACTTAATGAAAGATGCACTATGCTTCATTCAATTGGACAGCTTTGCCCGTCTCTGGACTGACTCTTTCAGAGATTCGGCATGGATCTTTTTTTTTACCCTTCTGGGGACTAGTCTAATTCTTAATTAGCATCTAATCTTGAATAATATCAAGCAGTGTTCCACAATAGCCTGTGCCGTGACCCATCCTCCTGTGACACTGACAGTAGCAGGAATTGTTTTCAGCACCTGGAAAAGGTTTTTAATCGGAGTCAGGCAACTCGAGAGCTCCAAAGGACATAAGAACTTCAAACAACTTTTCAGTGTGAACGAGATAGAAATTGTACTTCTTTGCTCTTTATGTTCTTTGCCCTTATTCTTCATCTACTGTGGTTGTGGTACAAACTTTTTTGAAACGTCTGTCACGACTTAGTTTGAGCGGAATGAGATAGCTTTCACCTCTTTCTCCAATATCCATAAATTCTGAAGCTCGTTCTATTAACTGCGCAAATGTCGTTATCCCGACAGAGCAAGAGGAATTCGAAATTCTAATGCAATCAAATAGAGACTTGTTTTTTGGGAAGGCTCCGAACATTGCATCGCCAAGAGTCTGAATCGAGCAATGAACTCCTGGGCTTTCTCTGTCGGTTCCTGGATGCATTTCCTCAAGTCGTCAGTAGTGACTGACTTCTTTCTTTGGAAGGTCGGAATCCGCCTGAATAATCGCCATATGCTCCCATGACTTCACGGAATTAGGAGGCACAGAGGTAGGTATACCAAGAGAAAAGCTATGTGGGTAAGCGACGAGGGTTAAACCTAAATAACAAGTTTAGTTTCCAGAAGTATCTCACGCTGAGCGATGAACCTCGCCAAATGCTCTTTTGGTCCATCTTTTAGGTTCAATTTGGGCAATATGTATCCCGTGGCTCGTAGTCAATCTCTGGAGGATATGGATCATAGGCTAGGTAACCTTTCACTATTCATTTATAAAGGTACCTTCAAGTAACCAGGTCTCTTCATCCTTATTGGGCACTCCCACAAGAGACAATTCTTTTTAGCCTCTAAGAGACAACAAGAAGGCCTAACCAGGACCTTGAGATAACACCCATAGGTAGCCCCTACAGAGCAAAAATCTAAGGCCGGAATACCGGAGTTCTTCTTTGCTTCCAAGAACATAGATCCTTCTTCAACCCAGGTCATGACCGAGGGCGGTATCTCACTCGCATATCTAGAGCCCAGCATCTCTCCTGAACGACCCTTCCGCGACTCTACTGGGGTATTTCCCGAGGCGAGGGGTGGCATCCATATCGGTCAGGAAACGACAATGACTCTTCTTCTTCCGGTCCGGGAAGCTATGGGCACCTCACAATTCTTAGACGACATTAGTGAAGCGAACATTCGTAGCATTCATTGGTCACCGATCATTGAAAAAAGAAGCCGTACGGGTTTAGATTTGGCGGCTATAGACTCAAAGGGCACGACAAAGGCTGCTGGTACAGTTTTTTTAGCTAACTAAAGTCCAACTTCCTTTGCCGAAAGAGGATGAAACGGATCAGCCGATTCAACTTAGGCATTACCCGACTCGTAACTTCAGCACAACCATCCATCTCAATCCAAAATCTCCGATCGTCTGTGATCCCTCCTCCGGTTTTGGATATATAGACAGTGCCTGCTCTCAAACCAACCAAGACAGCAGCAAGTTCCTATCGAGAACAAGACGACAGATCAATATGACCAATTTATCTAAGGTGAATACGTGAAAAGTGTTGCTTAGCTCAGTGAAATGAATAGGAGAGAAAGTGTAGTGTGATAAGGGAAGAATTTTTAGGTTTTTCAAGCAGATAGATATATCAAACAAGAAGATCACATCAGAACCCTTTCCTGCTTCCCTTTTTTACCCATCGACTCACATTTTGATCTCCTACGCTTGCTTTCACAGTCCCCTAGAGCAGCCCGGAATCAATGAAGGAGTTCATTCAGCACCGAGCCGAGCGAGCGTATATTCAATATGTTATTGTACCGAACGAAGGATTTGCCTTATTCACGAAAGCCACATTCGTTTCGTTGAGGAAGTCACACGTCCTGTTCCCTATAAATAAGGGATTCATTCTTTTTTTTCAGAAATCCCCTCTTCTTCCTCCTCAAGCCCCTATCACAAGACCAAGCGGCTCATCCTGCAGAAGACTCAGAGCGGACTATCTATGGCATGGCTGGCTGTCGGATGTGATCTATTCTCGTGTCACATCGCTTTCTTTCTTCTCCCTCACTATTTCTTCACTACTACCGCTCCTACCATAAATCAAAGAAGCATTGTGGATAGTGGCATTTCGTTTATGGCGAAAATTTTCTTAGTGAAAGGGTTGCCTGCGGCAAACTCAGAGCGGTCTCTGAAAGTGAATAGGAGCATAGCGGTATCATCCAAGCCAAAACACGTCCCTCCCTCATCAAGGGTCTTCTCGCGCAAAGAAGATCAAAAACATAACACTGATTTCGCTTAATGCATGTCACCCACCCGCCTCTCAATACAGCAAGTGACTCTCTCTACAAGACAGAGAAAGATTACCGATTCACCCAATTTGATCAGAAGTGGTTCATTGTTGTTGTATAGCGAAACCTTTCCTTGACAAAACCATTCTCAGCTAATAGAACCGAGCTATCTATCGGTTTGAACGAAGCGAATGGAAAAGCCAAAGAAAACAGAAGCCATGCGATTAGAAAACGTGACTCTACAGCCAGGCTCGATGGCGATGTAAGATAGAAAGAATGGGGCGTTAGGGCTTCGGTTTCCTCTTGGCCAGTTCCAATTCAGAATCATTTGCCGACATGCGGACTCACTTCTCTTTTTTGGGATGAAAGCCCTTGTCTATTTACGTGGGTGAATCAAGTACAACAAGTCAGGTCAGAGCTTGTGGTAGATATTGGGCTCTGCTACGCAGATCCCTCAACTAGGAAAGAATACGCATTGCTGACTGACTGTTTGAACGATCCTAGTTACTAGTAAGTAGCTAATCAAGTCAGAGTAGGTGGCCGAGAAGCTTCTTGCCGGTGCCCCCCAAAGCAAAGCAAGACTCTACTCACCCACGCGTTTTTCCACCTACGGAGGGAGAAATCATCGAAATATCCTCATCCCCTGAAAGGGAACCCGAAAACAGGACGAGAGTGGATAGGGTGACTAAGGAGGTAGTCAAAATTAGTAGTGAATTTTGAAAAGAAAGATTACAAAAAGGCGAGAGCAAGCATAATCGTTAGTTAGGGGTAAGAGGGGACGGCCCGTATAGAAAGTAAATCCTTCTTTTTCCGATATGCCGCTCCGCAAGCAAGGAGTGCCACGCACGAGCGGAGCGAAAACTAAGCAAGGGGATTCCGGTCCATTTCCATGGAGAAGCATGCGAAATCCTTTGATTGTTTATAGAATCAAATCACTATATAGTCTTTCTTGTCCACTTGCAAGGCAAGGAAAATAAAATGTCAGTTTCGTAATTACACCTTATTTGTTTTATGTCAAAGACAAAAAGCTACGCGCACATTCTCATTGGATCTCGGTTGTTCTTAACAGCGATGGCTATTCATTTAAGTCTTCGGGTAGCACCACCAGATCTTCAACAAGGTGGAAATTCTCGTATTTCGTATGTACATGTTCCTGCGGCTCGAGAGTATATTATTTATATCGCGACAGCTATAAACAGTTCCTTGTTCCCATTAACAAAACATCCCCTTTTCTTCGCTCTTCCGGAACCGGTACAGAAATTGGTGCTTTTTCTACTTTGTTTACGTTAGTGACTGGGGGGTTTTCGGGGAAGGCCTATGTGGGGTACCTTTCGGTGTGGGATGCTCGTTTAACTTCTGTATTCATCTTGTTCCTTATTTACCTGGGTGCACTGCGTTTTCAAAAGCTTCCTGTCGAACCGCTCCTATTTCAATCCGTGCTGTCCGATCTATACCAATAATAAAGTCTCCAGTCAAACTGGTGGAATACTCGCATCAACCTGGGAGCATTAGCCCGATCTGGTAATATCAATACATGTTCCTATGCCATTCCAATCTTGTCTAACTTGCTAACTTACTTCCCTTCTCTACCCGTATCTTGTTCGTTCTGGAAACACGTCTTCCTA
>NW_023367191.1:0-46195 GCF_902167145.1 Zea mays
AACCTCACCCCACATATGTTTCCTTGCCATAGATTACATTCTTGGATTTCTGGTGGAAACCATTTCTTGGTTAAAAACTCGTACGTGTTAGCCTTCGGTATTATTGAAAATGGTCATTCATGGCTATTTTCGGCAAAATGGGGGTTGTGTGGCCATTGATCGTAGACCAGAGGCTCATACACCTCACCCCACATATGTTTCCTTGTCGTAGATCACATTCTTGGATTTCTGGTGGAGACCATTTCTTGGTCAAAAACTCGTACGTGTTAGCCTTCGATATTATTGAAAATGGTCGTTCATGGCTATTTTCGACAAAAATGGGGGTTGTGTGGCCATTGATCATCGACCATAGGCTCATACACCTCACCCCACATATGTTTCCTTGCCATAGATCACATTCTTGGATTTCTGGTGGAGACCATTTCTTGGTCAAAAATCCGTAGGTGTTAGCCTTCGGTATTATTGAAAATGGTCGTTCATGGCTATTTTCGGCAAAATGGGGGTTGTGTGGCCATTGATCATCGACCAGAGGCTCGTACACCTCACCCCACATATGTTTCCTTGCCATAGATCACATTCTTGGATTTCTGGTGGACACCATTTCTTGGTCAAAAATCCGTACGTGTTAGCCTTTGGTATTTTTGAAAATGGTCATTCATGGCTATTTTCTACAAAAATGGGGGTTGTGTGGCCATTGATCATCGACTAGAGGCTCATACACCTCACCCCACATATGATTCCTTGCCATAGATCACATTCTTGGATTTCTGGTGGAGACCATTTCTTGGTCAAAAATCCGTAGGTGTTAGCCTTCGGTATTATTCAAAATGGTCGTTCATGGCTATTTTCGACAAAAATGGGGGTTGTGTGGCCATTGATCATCGACCAGACGCTCATACACCTCACCCCACATATGTTTCCTTGCCATAGATCACATTCTTGGATTTCTGGTGGAGACCATTTCTTGGTCTAAAATCCGTAGGTGTTAGCCTCTAGTATTATTGAAAATGGTCGCTCATGGCTATTTTCAAGGTCGCTCGTGGCTATTTTCATAAAAAATGGGGGTTGTGTGGCCATTTATCATCGACTAGAGGCTCATAAACCTCACCCCACATATGTTTCCTTGCCATAGATTACATTCTTGGATTTCTGGTGGAAACCATTTCTTGGTTAAAAACTCGTACGTGTTAGCCTTCGGTATTATTGAAAATGGTCATTCATGGCTATTTTCGACAAAAATGGGGGTTGTGTGGCCATTGATCATCGACAGAGGCTCATAAACCTCACCCCACATATGTTTCCTTGCCATAGATCACATTCTTGGATTTCTGGTGGAAACCATTTCTTGGTCAAAAATCCGTAGGTGTTAGCCTTCGGTATTTTTGAAAATGGTCGTTCATGGCTATTTTCGACAAAAATGGGGGTTATGTGGCCATTGATCATCGACTAGACGCTCATACACCTCACCCCACATATGTTTCCTTGCCATAGATCACATTCTTGGATTTCTTGTGGAGACCATTTCTTGGTCTAAAATCCGTAGGTCTTAGCCTCTAGTATTATTGAAAATGGTCATTCATGGCTATTTTCGGCAAAATCGGGGTTGTGTGGCCATTGATCGTCGACCAGAGGCTCATACACCTCACCCCACATATGTTTCCTTGCCATAGATCACATTCTTGGATTTTTGGTGGAGACCATTTCTTGGTCAAAAACTCGTACGTGTTAGCCTTCGGTATTATTGAAAATGGTCGTTCATGGCTATTTTCGGCAAAATGGGGGTTGTGTGGCCATTGATCGTCGACCAGAGGCTCATACACCTCACCCCACATATGTTTCCTTGCCATAGATCACATTCTTGGATTTCTGGTGGAGACCATTTCTTGGGCAAAAATCCGTAGGTGTTAGCCTTCGGTATTATTGAAAATGGTCGTTCATGGCTATTTTTGACAAAAATGGGGGTTGTGTGGCCATTGATCATCGACCAGACGCACATACACCTAACCCCACATATGTTTCCTTGTCATAGATCACATTCTTGGATTTCTGGTGGAGACCATTTCTTGGTCTAAAATCCATACGTGTTAGCCTCTAGTATTATTGAAAATGGTCGCTCATGGCTATTTTCAAGGTCGTTCATGGCTATTTTCAACAAAAATGGGGGTTGTGTGGCCATTGATCATCGACCAGACGCTCATACACCTCACCCCACATATGTTTCCTTGCCATAGATCACATTCTTGGATTTCTGGTGGAGACCATTTCTTGGTTAAAAACTCGTACGTGTTAGCCTTCGGTATTATTGAAAATGGTCGTTCATGGCTATTTTCGACAAAAATGGGGGTTGTGTGGCCATTGATCATCGACCAGAAGCTCGTACACCTCACCCCACATATGTTTCCTTGCCATAGATCACATTCTTGGATTTCTGGTGGAGACCATTTCTTGGTCTAAAATCCGTAGGTGTTAGCCTCTAATATTATTGAAAATGGTCGCTCATGGCTATTTTCGGCAAAATGGGGGTTGTGTGGCCATTGATCATCGACTAAAGGCTCGTACACCTCACCCCACATATGTTTCCTTGCCATAGATCACATTCTTGGATTTCTGGTGGAGACCATTTCTTGGTTAAAAACTCGTACGTGTTAGCCTTCGGTATTATTGAAAATGGTCGTTCATGGCTATTTTCGGCAAAATGGGGGTTCTGTGGCCATTGATCATCGACTAGAGGCTCGTACACCTCACCCCACATATGTTTCCTTGCCATAGATCACATTCTTGGATTTCTGGTGGATACCATTTCTTGGTCAAAAATCCGTAGGTGTTAGCCTTTGGTATTTTTGAAAATGGTCGTTCATGGCTATTTTCATAAAAAATGGGGGTTGTGTGGCCATTGATCATCGACCAGAGGCTCATACACCTCACCCCACATATGTTTCCTTGCCATAGATCACATTCTTGGATTTCTGGTGGAGACCGTTTCTTGGATAAAAACTCGTAGGTGTTAGCCTTCGGTATTATTGAAAATGGTCATTCATGGCTATTTTCGACAAAAATGGGGGTTGTGTGGCCACTGATCATCGACTAGAGGCTCATACACCTCACCCCACATATGTTTCCTTGCCATAGATCACATTCTTGGATTTCTGGTGGAGACCATTTCTTGGTCAAAAATCCGTAGGTGTTAGCCTTCGGTATTATTGAAAATGGTCGTTCATGGCTATTTTCGACAAAATGGGGGTTGTGTGGCAATTGATCATCGACCAGAGGCTCATACACCTCACCCCACATATGTTTCCTTGCCATAGATCACATTCTTGGATTTCTGGTGGAGACCGTTTCTTGGTCAAAAATTCGTAGGTCTTAGCCTCCAGTATTATTGAAAATGGTCGCTCATGGCTATTTTCATAAAAAATGGGGGTTGTGTGGCCATTTATCATCGACTAGAGGCTCATAAACCTCACCCCACATATGTTTCCTTGCCGTAGATCACATTCTTGGATTTCTGGTGGAGACCATTTCTTGGTTAAAAACTCGTACGTGTTAGCCTTCGGTATTATTGAAAATGGTCATTCATGGCTATTTTCGGCAAAATGGGGGTTGTGTGGCCATTGATCATCGACCAGAGGCTCATACACCTCACCCCACATATGTTTCCTTGCCATAGATCACATTCTTGGATTTCTGATGGAGACCATTTCTTGGTCAAAAATCCGTACGTGTTAGCCTTTTGTATTTTTGAAAATGGTCATTCATGGCTATTTTCGACAAAAATGGGGGTTGTGTGGCCATTGATCATCGACCAGACGCTCATACACCTCACCCCACATATGTTTCCTTGCCATAGATCACATTCTTGGATTTCTGGTGGAGACCATTTCTTGGTTAAAAACTCGTACGTGTTAGCCTTCGGTATTATTGAAAATGGTCGTTCATGGCTATTTTCGACAAAAATGGGGGTTGTGTGGCCATTGATCATCGACCAGAGGCTCGTACACCTCACCCCACATATGTTTCCTTGCCGAAAATAGCCATGAGCGACCATTTTCAAAAATATTAGAGGCTAACACCTACGGATTTTAGACCAAGAAATGGTCGCTGATGGCTATTTTCAAGGTCGCTCGTGGCTGTTTTCATAAAAAATGGGGGTTGTGTGGCCATTTATCATCGACTAGAGGCTCATAAACCTCACCCCACATATGTTTCCTTGCCATAGATTACATTCTTGGATTTCTGGTGGAAACCATTTCTTGGTTAAAAACTCGTACGTGTTAGCCTTCGGTATTATTGAAAATGGTCATTCATGGCTATTTTCGACAAAAATGGGGGTTGTGTGGCCATTGATCATCGACCAGAGGCTCATAAACCTCACCCCACATATGTTTCCTTGCCATAGATCACATTCTTGGATTTCTGGTGGAAACCATTTCTTGGTCAAAAATCCGTAGGTGTTAGCCTTCGGTATTTTTGAAAATGGTCGTTCATGGCTATTTTCGACAAAAATGGGGGTTGTGTGGCCATTGATCATCGACCAGACGCTCATACACCTCACCCACATATGTTTCCTTGCCATAGATCACATTCTTGGATTTCTGGTGGAGACCATTTCTTGGTCTAAAATCCGTAGGTCTTAGCCTCTAGTATTATTGAAAATGGTCATTCATGGCTATTTTCGGCAAAATGGGGGTTGTGTGGCCATTGATCGTCGACCAGAGGCTCATACACCTCACCCCACATATGTTTCCTTGCCATAGATCACATTCTTGGATTTTTGGTGGAGACCATTTCTTGGTCAAAAACTCGTACGTGTTAGCCTTCGGTATTATTGAAAATGGTCGTTCATGGCTATTTTCGGCAAAATGGGGGTTGTGTGGCCATTGATCGTCGACCAGAGGCTCATACACCTCACCCCACATATGTTTCCTTGCCATAGATCACATTCTTGGATTTCTGGTGGAGACCATTTCTTGGGCAAAAATCCGTAGGTGTTAGCCTTCGGTATTATTGAAAATGGTCGTTCATGGCTATTTTTGACAAAAATGGGGGTTGTGTGGCCATTGATCATCGACCAGACGCTCATACACCTCACCCCACATATGTTTCCTTGTCATAGATCACATTCTTGGATTTCTGGTGGAGACCATTTCTTGGTCTAAAATCCGTAGGTGTTAGCCTCTAGTATTATTGAAAATGGTCGCTCATGGCTATTTTCAAGGTCGTTCATGGCTATTTTCGACAAAAATGGGGGTTGTGTGGCCATTGATCATCGACCAGACACTCATACACCTCACCCCACATATGTTTCCTTGCCATAGATCACATTCTTGGATTTCTGGTGGAGACCATTTCTTGGTTAAAAACTCGTACGTGTTAGCCTTCGGTATTATTGAAAATGGTCGTTCATGGCTATTTTCGACAAAAATGGGGGTTGTGTGGCCATTGATCATCGACCAGAGGCTCGTACACCTCACCCCACATATGTTTCCTTGCCATAGATCACATTCTTGGATTTCTGGTGGAGACCATTTCTTGGTCTAAAATCCGTAGGTGTTAGCCTCTAATATTATTGAAAATGGTCGCTCATGGCTATTTTCGGCAAAATGGGGGTTGTGTGGCCATTGATCATCGACTAAAGGCTCATACACCTCTCCCCACATATGTTTCCTTGCCATAGATCACATTCTTGGATTTCTGGTGGAGACCATTTCTTGGTTAAAAACTCGTACGTGTTAGCCTTCGGTATTATTGAAAATGGTCGTTCATGGCTATTTTCAGCAAAATGGGGGTTCTGTGGCCATTGATCATCGACCAGAGGCTCGTACACCTCACCCCACATATGTTTCCTTGCCATAGATCACATTCTTGGATTTCTGGTGGAGACCATTTCTTGGTCAAAAATCCGTAGGTGTTAGCCTTTGGTATTTTTGAAAATGGTCGTTCATGGCTATTTTCATAAAAAATGGGGGTTGTGTGGCCATTGATCATCGACCTAAGGCTCATACACCTCACCCCACATAAGTTTCCTTGCCATAGATCACATTCTTGGATTTCTGGTGCAGACCATTTCTTGGTCAAAAATCCGCAGGTCTTAGCCTCTAGTATTATTGAAAATGGTCGCTCATGGCTATTTTCAAGGTCGCTCATGGCTATTTTCATAAAAAATGGGGGTTGTGTGCCATTGATCATCGACCAGAGGCTCATACACCTCACCCCACATATGTTTCCTTGCCATAGATCACATTCTTGGATTTCTGGTGGAGACCGTTTCTTGGATAAAAACTCGTAGGTGTTAGCCTTCGGTATTATTGAAAATGGTCATTCATGGCTATTTTCGACAAAAATGGGGGTTGTGTGGCCATTGATCATCGACTAGAGGCTCATACACCTCACCCCACATATGTTTCCTTGCCATAGATCACATTCTTGGATTTCTGGTGGAGACCATTTCTTGGTCAAAAATCCGTAGGTGTTAGCCTTCGGTATTATTGAAAATGGTCGTTCATGGCTATTTTCGACAAAATGGGGGTTGTGTGGCAATTGATCATCGACCAGAGGCTCATACACCTCACCCCACATATGTTTCCTTTCCATAGATCACATTCTTGGATTTCTGGTGGAGACCATTTCTTGGTCAAAAATCCGTAGGTCTTAGCCTCCAGTATTATTGAAAATGGTCGCTCATGGCTATTTTCATAAAAAATGGGGGTTGTGTGGCCATTTATCATCGACTAGAGGCTCATAAACCTCACCCCACATATATTTCCTTGCCATAGATCACATTCTTGGATTTCTGGTGGAGACCATTTCTTGGTTAAAAACTCGTACGTGTTAGCCTTCGGTATTATTGAAAATGGTCATTCATGGCTATTTTCGGCAAAATGGGGGTTGTGTGGCCATTGATCATCGACCAGAGGCTCATACACCTCACCCCACATATGTTTCCTTGCCATAGAGCACATTCTTGGATTTCTGGTGGAGACCATTTCTTGGTCAAAAATCCGTACGTGTTAGCCTTTGGTATTTTTGAAAATGGTCATTCATGGCTATTTTCGACAAAAATGGGGGTTGTGTGGCCATTGATCATCGACCAGACGCTCATACACCTCACCTCACATATGTTTCCTTGCCATAGATCACGTTCTTGGATTTCTGGTGGAGACCATTTCTTGGTTAAAAACTCGTACGTGTTAGCCTTCGGTATTATTGAAAATGATCGTTCATGGCTATTATCGACAAAAATGGGGGTTGTGTGGCCATTGATCATCGACCAGAGGCTCGTACACCTCACCCCACATATGTTTCCTTGCCATAGATCACATTCTTGGATTTCTGGTGGAGACCATTTCTTGGTCTAAAATCCGTAGGTGTTAGCCTCTAATATTATTGAAAATGGTCGCTCATGGCTATTTTCATAAAAAATGGGGGTTGTGTGGCCATTTATCATCGACTAGAGGCTCATAAACCTCACCCCACATATGTTTCCTTGCCATAGATTACATTCTTGGATTTCTGGTGGAAACCATTTCTTGGTTAAAAACTCGTACGTGTTAGCCTTCGGTATTATTGAAAATGGTCGTTCATGGCTATTTTCGACAAAAATGGGGGTTGTGTGGCCATTGATCATCGACCAGAGGCTCGTACACCTCACCCCAAATATGTTTCCTTGCCATAGATCACATTCTTGGATTTCTGGTGGAGACCATTTCTTGGTCTAAAATCCGTAGGTGTTAGCCTCTAATATTATTGAAAATGGTCGCTCATGGCTATTTTCGGCAAAATGGGGGTTGTGTGGCCATTGATCATCGACTAAAGGCTCGTACACCTCACCCCACATATTTTTCCTTGCCATAGATCACATTCTTGGATTTCTGGTGGAGACCATTTCTTGGTCAAAAATCCGTAGGTGTTAGCCTTCGGTATTATTGAAAATGGTCGTTCATGGCTATTTTCGACAAAAATGGGGGTTGTGTGGCCATTTATCATCGACTAGAGGCTCATACACCTCACCCCACATATGTTTCCTTGCCATAGATTACATTCTTGGATTTCTGGTGGAAACCTTTTCTTGGTTAAAAACTCGTACGTGTTAGCCTTCGGTATTATTGAAAATGGTCAGTCATGGCTATTTTCGGCAAAATGGGGGTTGTGTGGCCATTGATCGTCGACCAGAGGTTCATACACCTCACCCCACATATGTTTCCTTGTCGTAGATCACATTTTTGGATTTCTGGTGGAGACCATTTCTTGGTCAAAAATCCGTAGGTGTTAGCCTTCGGTATTTTTGAAAATGGTCGTTCATGGCTATTTTCGACAAAAATGGGGGTTGTGTGGCCATTGATCATCGACCAGACGCTCATACACCTCACCCCACATATGTTTCCTTGCCATAGATCACATTCTTGGATTTCTGGTGGAGACCATTTCTTGGGCAAAAATCCGTAGGTGTTAGCCTTCGGTATTATTGAAAATGGTCGTTCATGGCTATTTTCGACAAAAATGGGGGTTGTGTGGCCATTGATCATCGACCAGACGCTCATACACCTCACCCCACATATGTTTCCTTGCCATAGATCACATTCTTGGATTTCTGGTGGAGACCATTTCTTGGTCTAAAATCCGTAGGTGTTAGCCTTAGGTATTATTGAAAATGGTCGCTCATGGCTATTTTCGACAAAAATGGGGGTTGTGTGGCCATTGATCATCGACCAGGTGCTCATACACCTCACCCCACATATGTTTCCTTGCCATAGATCACATTCTTGGATTTCTGGTGGAGACCATTTCTTGGTCTAAAATCCGTAGGTGTTAGCCTCTAGTATTATTGAAAATGGTCGCTCATGGCTATTTTCAAGGTCGCTCATGGCTATTTTCATAAAAAATGGGGGTTGTGTGGCCATTTATCATCGACTAGAGGCTCATAAACCTCACCCCACATATGTTTCCTTGCCATAGATTACATTCTTGGATTTCTGGTGGAAACCATTTCTTGGTTAAAAACTCGTACGTGTTAGCCTTCGGTATTATTGAAAATGGTCATTCATGGTTATTTTCGGCAAAATGGGGGTTGTGTGGCCATTGATCATCGACCAGAGGCTCGTACACCTCACCCCACATATGTTTCCTTGCCATAGATCACATTCTTAGATTTCTGGTGGAGACCATTTCTTGGTCAAAAATCCGTAGGTGTTAGCCTTCGGTATTATTGAAAATGGTCATTCATGGCTATTTTCGACAAAAATGGGGGTTGTGTGGCATTTGATCATCGACTAGAGGCTCATACACCTCACCCCACATATGTTTCCTTGCCATAGATCACATTCTTGGATTTCTGGTGGAGACCATTTCTTGGTCTAAAATCCGTAGGTGTTAGCCTCTAGTATTATTGAAATGGTCGCTCATGGCTATTTTCAAGGTCGCTCATGGCTATTTTCATAAAAAATGGGGGTTGTGTGGCCATTTATCATCGACTAGAGGCTCATAAACCTCACCCCACATATGTTTCCTTGTCATAGATTACATTCTTGGATTTCTGGTGGAGACCATTTCTTGGTTAAAAACTCGTACGTGTTAGCCTTCGGTATTATTGAAAATGGTCATTCATGGCTATTTTCGGCAAAATGGGGGTTGTGTGGCCATTGATCGTCGACCAGAGGCTCATACACCTCACCCCACATATGTTTCCTTGCCATAGATCACATTCTTGGATTTCTGGTGGAGACCATTTCTTGGTCAAAAATCCGTAGGTGTTAGCCTTCGATATTATTGAAAATGGTCATTCATGGCTATTTTCGACAAAAATGGCGGTTGTGTGGCCATTGATCGCGACCAGAGGCTCATACACCTCACCCCACATATGTTTCCTTGTCGTAGATCACATTCTTGGATTTCTGGTGGAGACCATTTCTTGGTCAAAAATCCGTAGGTGTTAGCCTTCGATATTATTGAAAATGGTCGTTCATGGCTATTTTCGACAAAAATGGGGGTTGTGTGACAATTGATCATCGACCAGAGGCTCATACACCTCACCCCACATATGTTTCCTTGCCATAGATCACATTCTTGGATTTCTGGTGGAGACCATTTCTTGGTCAAAAATCCGTAGGTGTTAGCCTTCGGTATTATTGAAAATGGTCGTTCATGGCTATTTTCGACAAAAATGGGGGTTGTGTGGCCATTGATCATCGACCAGAGGCTCATACACCTCACCCCACATATGTTTCCTTGCCATAGATCACATTCTTGGATTTCTGGTGGAGACCATTTCTTGGTCAAAAATCCGTACGTGTTAGCCTCTAGTATTATTGAAAATGGTCGCTCATGGCTATTTTCAAGGTCGCTCATGGCTATTTTCATAAAAAATGGGGATTGTGTGGCCATTGATCATCGACCAGAGGCTCATACACCTCACCCCACATATGTTTCCTTGCCATAGATCACATTCTTGGATTTCTGGTGGAGACCATTTCTTGGTTAAAAACTCGTAGGTGTTAGCCTTCGGTATTATTGAAAATGGTCATTCATGGCTATTTTCGGCAAAATGGGGGTTTTGTGGCCATTTATCATCGACCAGAGGCTCATACACCTCACCCCACATATGTTTCCTTGCCATAGATTACATTCTTGGATTTCTGGTGGAGACCATTTCTTGGTTAAAAACTCGTACGTGTTAGCCTTTGGTATTTTTGAAAATGGTCATTCATGGCTATTTTCGACAAAAATGGGGGTTGTGTGGCCATTGATCATCGACCAGACGCTCATACACCTCACCCCACATATGTTTCCTTGCCATAGATCACATTCTTGGATTTATGGTGGAGACCATTTCTTGGTCAAAAATCCGTAGGTGTTAGCCTTCAGTGTCATTGAAAATGGTCGTTCATGGCTATTTTCGACAAAAATTAGGGTTGTGTGGCCATTGATCGTCGACCAGAGGCTCATACACCTCACCCCACATATGTTTCCTTGCCATAGATCACACCATAGATTACATTCTTGGATTTCTGGTGGAAACCATTTCTTGGTTAAAAACTCGTACGTGTTAGCCTTCGGTATTATTGAAAATGGTCATTCATGGCTATTTTCGGCAAAATGGGGGTTGTGTGGCCATTGATCATCGACCAGAGGCTCGTACACCTCACCCCACATATGTTTCCTTGCCATAGATCACATTCTTGGATTTCTGGTGGAGTCCATTTCTTGGTCAAAAATCCGTAGGTGTTAGCCTTTGGTATTTTTGAAAATGGTCATTCATGGCTATTTTCGACAAAAATGGGGGTTGTGTGGCCATTGATCATCGACCAGACGCTCATACACCGCACCCCACATATGTTTCCTTGCCATAGATCACATTCTTGGATTTCTGGTGGAGACCATTTCTTGGTTAAAAACTCGTACGTGTTAGCCTTCGGTATTATTGAAAATGGTCGTTCATGGCTATTTTCGACAAAATGGGGGTTGTGTGGCCATTGATCATCGACCAGAGGCTCATACACCTCACCCCACATATGTTTCCTTGTCGTAGATCACATTCTTGGATTTCTGGTGGAGACCATTTCTTGGGCAAAAATCCGTAGTTGTTAGCCTTCGATATTATTGAAAATGGTCGTTCATGGCTATTTTCGACAAAAATGGGGGTTGTGTGGCCATTGATATTCGACCAGAGGCTCATACACCTCACCACACATATGTTTCCTTGCCATAGATCACATTCTTGGATTTCTGGTGGAGACCATTTCTTGGTCAAAAATCTGTAGGTGTTAGCCTTCGGTATTATTGAAAATGGTAGTTCATGGCTATTTTCGACAAAAATGGGGGTTGTGTGGCCATTGATCATCGACCAGAGGCTCATACACCTCACCCCACATATGTTTCCTTGTCATAGATCACATTCTTGGATTTCTGGTGGAGACCATTTCTTGGTCAAAAATCTGTAGGTGTTAGCCTTCGGTATTATTGAAAATGGTCGTTCATGGCTATTTTCGACAAAAATGGGGGTTGTGTGGCCATTGATCATCGACCAGAGGCTCATACACCTCACCCCACATATGTTTCCTTGCCATAGATCACATTCTTGGATTTTTGGTGGAGACCATTTCTTGGTTAAAAACTCGTAGGTGTTAGCCTTCGGTATTATTGAAAATGGTCATTCATGGCTATTTTCGGCAAAATGGGGGTTGTGTGGCCATTTATCATCGACCAGAGGCTCATACACCTCACCCCACATATGTTTCCTTGCCATAGATTACATTCTTGGATTTCTGGTGGAGACCATTTCTTGGTTAAAAACTCGTACGTGTTAGCCTTTGGTATTTTTGAAAATGGTCATTCATGGCTATTTTCGACAAAAATGGGGGTTGTGTGGCCATTGATCATCGACCAGACGCTCATACACCTCACCCCACATATGTTTCCTTGCCATAGATCACATTCTTGGATTTATGGTGGAGACCATTTCTTGGTCAAAAATCCGTAGGTGTTAGCCTTCAGTGTCATTGAAAATGGTCGTTCATGGCTATTTTCGACAAAAATTAGGGTTGTGTGGCCATTGATCGTCGACCAGAGGCTCATACACCTCACCCCACATATGTTTCCTTGCCATAGATCACACCATAGATTACATTCTTGGATTTCTGGTGGAAACCATTTCTTGGTTAAAAACTCGTACGTGTTAGCCTTCGGTATTATTGAAAATGGTCACTCATGGCTATTTTCGGCAAAATGGGGGTTGTGTGCCATTGATCATCGACCAGAGGCTCGTACACCTCACCCCACATATGTTTCCTTGCCATAGATCACATTCTTGGATTTCTGGTGGAGACCATTTCTTGGTCAAAAATCCGTAGGTGTTAGCCTTTAGTATTTTTGAAAATGGTCATTCATGGCTATTTTCGACAAAAATGGGGGTTGTGTGGCCATTGGTCATCGACCAGACGCTCATACACCTCACCCCACATATGTTTCCTTGCCATAGATCACATTCATGGATTTCTGGTGGAGACCATTTCTTGGTTAAAAACTCGTACGTGTTAGCCTTCGGTATTATTGAACATGGTCGTTCATGGCTATTTTCGGCAAAATGGGGGTTGTGTGGCCATTGATCTTCCACCATAGGCTCATACACCTCACCCCACATATGTTTCCTTGCCATAGATCTCATTCTTGGATTTCTGGTGGAGACCATTTCTTGGTCAAAAATCCATAGGTGTTAGCCTTCGGTATTATTGAAAATGGTCGTTCATGGCTATTTTCGACAAAAATGGGAGTTGTGTGGCCATTGATCATCGACCAGAGGCTCATACACCTCACCCCACATATGTTTCCTTGCCATAGATCACATTCTTGGATTTCTGGTGGAGACCATTTCTTGGTCAAAAATCCGTAGGTGTTAGCCTTCGGTATTTTTGAAAATGGTCATTCATGGCTATTTTCGGCAAAATGGGGGTTGTGTGGCCATTGATCATCGACCAGAGGCTCGTACACCTCACCCCACATATGTTTCCTTGCCATAGATCAAATGTTCTCCACCATAAATCCAAGAATGTGATCTATGGCAAGGAAACATATGTGTAGTGAGGTGTATGAGCCTCTGGTCGAAGATCAATGGTCTCCACCAGAAATCCAAGAATGTGATCTATGGCAAGGAAACATATGTGGGGTGAGGTGTATGAGCCTCTGGTCGATGATCAATGGCCACACAACCCCCATTTTGTCGAAAATAGCCATGAATGACCATTTTCAATAATACCGAAGGCTAACACGTACGAGTTTTTAACCAAGAAATGGTTTCCACCAGAAATCCAAGAATGTAATATATGGCAAGGAAACATATGTGGGGTGAAGTGTACGAGCCTCTGGTCGATGATCAATGGCCACACAACCCCCATTTTTTATGAAAATAGCCATGAGCGACCATTTTCAATAATACTAGAGGCTAACACCTACGGATTTTAGACCAAGAAATGGTTGATAGTCGCCTAGAGGGGGGGGGGGGTGAATAGGGCGAAACTGAAATTTACAAATATAAACACAACTACAAGCCGGGTTAGCGTTAGAAATATGAAACCGAGTCCGCGAGAGAGGGTGGAAAACAAATCGCAAGCAAATGAAGAGTGTGACACGCGGATTTGTTTTACCGAGGTTCGGTTCTCTCAAACCTACTCCCCGTTGAGGAGGCCACAAAGGCCGGGTCTCTTTCAACCCTTCCCTCTCTCAAACGATCCCACGGATCGAGTGAGCTTTCTCTTCTCAATCACTTGGAACACAAAGTACCCACAAGGACCACCACAAGTTTGGTGTCTCTTGCCTCAATTACAAGTGAGTTTGATCGCAATGAAGGAATCAAGAAAGAAGAAAGCAATCCAAGCGCAAGAGCTCGAAAGAACACAAGCAAATCTCTCTCTCTAGTCACTAGGGCGTTGTGTGGAATTTGGAGAGGATTTGATCTCTTTGGTGTGTCTAGAATTGAATGCTAGAGCTCTTGTAAGTAGTTGGGAAGTGGAAAACTTGGATGCAATGAATGGTTGGGTGGTTGGGGTATTTATAGCCCCAACCACCAAAATAACCGTTGGTGGAGGCTGTCTGTTCGATGGCGCACCGGACATGTCCGGTGCCCCTGCCACGTCACCAGTGCCGTTGGAATCTGACCGTTGGAGTTCTGACTTCTGGGCCCGCCTCGATGTCCGGTGGCGCACCGGACATGCACTATTCACTGTCCGGTGCGCCGGCATGGGCGACTCTGACTTCTGCGCGCGTTGCGCGCGCATTAAATGCATCGCAGGTAGCCGTTGGCGCCGAAGTAGCCGTTGCTCCGTGGATGCACCGGACAGTCCGGTGCACCGGACATGTCCGGTGAATTATAGCGGAGCAGCCGCTCTGATTTCCCGAGGCTGGCGAGTTCCTGAGCCGCGTCCCGTTGGAGCACCGGACAGTCCGGTGAATTATAGCGCGCCGGCTCTGGAGAATTCCCGAAGGCGACGAGTTCGCGTTGAAGTCCTTTGGTGCACCGGACACTGTCCAGTGGTGCACCGGACAGTCCGGTGCGCCAGACCAGAGGAGCCTTTGGTTGCTCCTTTGCTCTTTTGTTGAACCCAACACTTGGTCTTTTTATTGGCTAAGTGTGAACCTTTTGCACCTGTATAACTTATACACTAGAACAAACTAGTTAGTCCAAAGATTTGTGTTGGGCAATTCAACCACCAAAATTATATAGGAACTAGGTGTAAGCCTAATTCCCTTTCAATCTCCCCCTTTTTGGTGATTGATGCCAACACAAACCAAAGCAAATATAGAAGTGCATAATTGAACTAGTTTGCATAATATAAGTGCAAAGGTTGCTTGGAATTGAGCCAATATAAATACTTACAAGATATGCATGGATTGTTTCTTCATTTTTAACATTTTGGACCACGCTTGCACCACATGTTTTGTTTTTGCAAAATCTTTTCTAAATCTTTTCAAAGTTCTTTTGCAAATAGTCAAGGGTAAATGAATAAGAGTTTGCAAAGTATTTTCAAGATTTGAAATTTTCTCCCCCTGTTCCAAATGCTTTTCCTTTGACTAAACAAAACTCCCCCTAAATAAAATCTCCTCTTAGTGTTCAAGAGGGTTTTGATGAAACAATTTTGAAATACTACTTTCTCCCCTTTTTGAACACATTAAGATACCAAATTGACAATTGGAAATTACATTTTAAAATTAGGTGGTGGTGCGGTCCTTTTGCTTTGGGCTAATACTTCCTCCCCCTTTGGCATGAATCGCCAAAAACGGAGTCATTAGAGCCCTTCAAATAACTTTCTCCTCCCTTGGTCATAAATAAAAGAGTGAAGATTATACCAAAGTAGGAGTCCTTTTGTTTTGCTCTCTCCCCCAAGGATAGAGAGCGGCTCGGAGTGACGGCGAAGGATGAGTTGACGGAGTGGAAGCCTTTGTCTTCGCCGAAGACTCCAATGCCCTTTCAATGCACCTATGACTTGATTTGAAGTAGACTTGAAAACACATTAGTCATAGCATATGAAAGAGACATGACCAAAGGTATATTCATGAGCTATGTGTGCAAGTTAGCAATAGAAATTTCTAGAATCAAGAATATTGAGCTCATGCCTAAGTTTGGTAAAAGTTTGTTCATCAAGTGGTTTGGTAAAGATATCGGCTAATTGATCTTTAGTATTAATGTATGCAATCTCAATATCTCCCTTTTGTTGGTGATCCCTAAGAAAATGATACCGAATGGCTATGTGCTTAGTGCGGCTATGCTCGACGGGATTGTCGGCCATTTTGATTGCACTCTCATTATCACATAGCAAAGGGACTTTGGTTAATTTGTAACCGTAGTCTCGCAGGGTTTGCCTCATCTAAAGCAATTGCGCGCAACAATGACCTGCGGCAATGTACTCGGCTTCGTCGGTTGAAAGAGCGACCGAATTTTGCTTCTTTGAGGCCCAAGACACCAAGGATCTTCCCAAGAACTGGCAAGTCCCTGATGTGCTCTTTCTATTAATCTTACACCCCGCCCAATCGGCATCCGAATAACCAATTAAATCAAAAGTGGATCCCCGAGGGTACCAAAGCCCAAACTTAGGAGTATAAGCCAAATATCTCAAGATTCGTTTTACGGTCGTAAGGTGGGATTCCTTAGGGTCGGATTGGAATCTTGCACACATGCAAAGGGAAAGCATAATGTCCGGTCGAGATGCACATAAATAGAGTAATGAACCTATCATCGACCGGTATACCTTTTGATCCACGGACTTACCTCCCGTGTCGAGGTCGAGATGCCCATTAGTTCCCATGGGTGTCTTGATGGGTTTGGCATCCTTCATCCCAAACTTGGTTAGAATGTCTTGAGTGTACTTTGTTTGGCTGATGAAGGTGCCCTCTTGGAGTTGTTTGACTTGGAATCCTAGAAAATACTTCAACTCCCCCATCATCAACATCTCGAACTTTTGTGTCATGATCCTACTAAATTCTTCACAAGTAGATTCGTTAGTAGACCCAAATATGATATCATCAACATAAATTTGGCATACAAACAAATCATTGTCAAGAGTTTTAGTGAATAGAGTAGGATCGGCTTTTCCGACTTTGAAGCCATTAGCAATAAGGAAATCCCTAAGGCATTCATACCATGCTCTTGTGGCTTGCTTGAGCCCGTAAAGCGCCTTAGAGAGCTTATAGACATGGTTAGGATACTCACTGTCTTCAAAGCCGGGAGGTTGCTCAACATAGACCTCTTCCTTGATTGGTCCATTGAGGAAGGCACTTTTCACGTCCATTTGATAAAGCTTAAAGCCATGGTAAGTAGCATAGGCTAATAATATACGAATTGACTCAAGCCTAGCTACGGGTGCATAGGTTTCACCGAAATCCAAACCTTCGACTTGGGAGTATCCCTTGGCCACAAGTCGAGCTTTGTTCCTTATCACCACACCATGCTCGTCTTGCTTGTTGCGGAAGACCCATTTGGTTCCTACAACATTTTGGTTAGGACGTGGAACTAAATGCCATACCTCATTCCTAGTGAAGTTGTTGAGCTCTTCTTGCATCGCCACCACCCAATCCGAATCTTGTAGTGCTTCCTCTACCCTGTGTGGCTCAATAGAGGAAACAAACGAGTAATGTTCACAAAAATGTGCAACACGAGATCTAGTAGTTACCCCCTTATGAATGTCGCCGAGGATGGTGTCGACGGGGTGATCTCGTTGGATTGCTTGGTGGACTCTTGGGTGTGGCGGCCTTTGTTCCTCTTCCTCCTTGTCTTCCTCATTTGCATCTCCCCCTTGATCATTGCCATCATCTTGAGGTGGCTCAATTGCTTGATCTTCTACTTCATCAACTTGAGCCTCATCCTCATTTTGAGTTGGTGGAGATGCTCGCGTGGAGGAGGATGGTTGATCTTGTGCTTTTGGAAGCTCTTCGGATTCCTTAGGACACACATCCCCAATGGACATGTTCCTTAGCGCGATGCACGGAGCCTCTTCATCACCTATCTCATCAAGATCAACTTGCTCTACTTGAGAGCCGTTAGTTTCATCAAACACAACGTCACATGAGACTTCAACTAGTCCAGTGGACTTGTTAAAGACCCTATATGCCCTTGTGTTTGAGTCATAACCAAGTAAAAAGCCTTCCACAGCCTTAGGAGCAAATTTAGATTTTCTACCTCTTTTAATAAGAATAAAGCATTTGCTACCAAAGACTCTAAAATATGAAATGTTGGGCTTTTTACCGGTTAGGAGTTCATATGATGTCTTCTTGAGGATTCGGTGTAGATACAACCGGTTGATGGCGTAGCAAGCGGTGTTGACCGCCTCGGCCCAAAACCGATCCGAAGTCTTGTACTCATCAAGCATGGTCCTTGCCATGTCTAATAGAGTTCGATTCTTCCTCTCCACTACACCATTTTGTTGTGGGGTGTAGAGAGAAGAGAACTCATGCTTGATGCCCTCTTCCTCAAGAAAGCCTTCGATTTGAGAGTTCTTGAACTCCGTCCCGTTGTCGCTTCTTATTTTCTTGATCCTTAAGCCAAACTCATTTTGAGCCCGTCTCAAGAATCCCTTTAAGGTCTCCTGGGTTTGAGATTTTTCCTGTAAAAAGAATACCCAAGTGAAGCGAGAATAATCATCCACTATTACAAGACAATACTTACTCCCGCCGATGCTTATGTAAGCAATCGGGCCGAATAGGTCCATGTGTAGGAGCTCCAGTGGTCTTTCGGTCGTCATGATGGTCTTGTGTGGATGATGGGCTCCAACTTGCTTTCCTGCCTAACATGCACTACAAATCCTGTCTTTCTCAAAATGAACATTTGTTAGTCCTAAAATGTGTTCTCCCTTTAGAAGCTTATGAAGATTCTTCATCCCAACATGGGCTAGTCGGCGGTGCCAGAGCCAACCATGTTAGTCTTAGCAATTAAGCATGTGTCGAGTTCAGCTCTATCAAAATCTACTAAGTATAGCTGACCCTCTAACACACCCTTAAATGCTATTGAATCATCACTTCTTCTAAAGACAGTGACACCTACATCAGTAAATAGACAGTTGTAGCCCATTTGACATAATTGTGAAACGGAAAGCAAATTGTAATCTAAAGAATCTACAAGAAAAACATTGGAAATTGAATGGTCAGGAGATATAGCAATTTTACCAAGACCTTTGACCAAACCTTGATTTCCATCCCGAATGTGATAGCTCGTTGGGGATCTTGGTTTTTCTCATAGGAGGAGAACATCCTTTTCTCCACTGTCATATGGTTTGTGCACCCGCTGTCGAGTATCCAACTTGAGCCCCCGGATGCATAAACCTACAAAACAATTTTAGTTCTTGACTTTAGGTACCCAAACGGTTTTGGGTCCTTTGGCATTAGAAACAAGAACTTTGGGTATCCAATCACAAGTCTTTGACCCCTTGTGTTTGCCCCCAACAAACTTGGCAACTACCTTGCCGGATTTGTTAGTCAAAACATAAGATGCATCAAAAGTTTTAAAAGAAATATCATGATCATTTGATGCAATAGGAGTTTTCTTCTTAGGCAACTTAGCACGGGTTGGTTGCCTAGAGCTAGATGTCTCACCCTTATACATAAAAGCATGATTAGGGCCAGAGTGAGACTTCCTAGAGTGAATTCTCCTAATTTTGTCCTCGGGATAACCGGCAGGGTATAAAATGTAACCCTCGTTATCCTGAGGCATGGGAGCCTTGCCCTTAACAAAGTTGGACAATCTTTTAGGAGGGGCATTAAGTTTGACATTGTCTCCCCTTTGAAAGCCAATGCCATCCTTGATGCTCGGGCGTCTCCCATTATAGAGCATACTTCTAGCAAATTTAAACTTTTCATTTTCTAAGTTATGCTCGACAATTTTAGCATCTAATTTTGCTATATGATCATTTTGTTGTTTAATCAAAATCATGTGATCATGAATAGCATCAACATCAATATCTCTACATCTAGTACAAATAGTGACATGCTCAATGGTAGATGTAGATGGTTTGCAAGAATTAAGTTCAACAATCTTAGCACGTAATATATCATTCTTATCTCTAAGATCGGAAATTGTAACTTTGCAAACATCAAAATCTTTAGCCTTAGCAATCAAGTTTTCATTTTCTAATCTAAGGCTAGCAAGAGATACATTCAATTCTTCAATCTTAGCAAGTAAATCATCATTATTGTTTCTAAGATTGGGAATTGAAATATCACAAACATGAGAATCAACCTTAGCATTTAAACTAGCATTTTCATTTCTAAGGTTGTCAATCATCTCATGGCAAGTGCTTAGCTCACTAGATAGTTTTTGACATTTTTCTACTTCTAGAGCATAAGCATTTTTAACCTTAACATGCTTCTTATTTTCTTTAATAAGGAAGTCCTCTTGAGTGTCCAAGAGATCATCCTTTTCATGAATGGCACTAATCAATTCATTAAGTTTTTCCTTTTGTTGCATGTTGAGGTTGGCAAAAAGAGATCGCAAGTTATCCTCCTCATCACTAGCATTATCATCACTAGAAGACTCATATTTAGTGGAGGAGTTAGATTTAACCTTCTTCCGTTTGCCGTCCTTTTCCATGAGGCACTTGTGGCCGACGTTGGGGAAGAGGAGTCCCTTGGTGACGGCGATGTTGGCGGCGTCCTCGTCGTCGGAGGAGTCGCTTGAGCTCTCGTCGGAGTCCCACTCCCGACAAACATGGGCATCGCCGCCCTTCTTCTTGTAGTACCTCTTCTTTTCTCTCCTCTTGCCCTTCTTGTCGTTATCCCTGTCACTGTCACTTGATAATGGACATTTTGCAATAAAGTGACCGGGCTTACCACACTTGTAGCAAACTTTCTTGGAGCGGGACTTGTAGTCTTTCCCCCTCCTTTGCTTGAGGATTTGGCGGAAGCTCTTGATGACGAGCGCCATTTCCTCATTGTCGAGCTTGGAGGCGTCGATTGGTTGTCTACTTGGTGTAGACTCCTCCTTCTTTTCCTCTGTCGCCTTGAATGCGACGGGTTGAGCTTCGGATGTGGAGGGATCATCAAGCTCGTTGATCTCCCTCGAGCCTTCGATCATGCACTCAAAACTTACAAAATTCCCGATAACTTCCTCTGGGGTCATTTTAGTATATCTAGGATTACCACGAATTAATTGAACTTGAGTGGGGTTAAGGAAAATGAGAGATCTTAGAATAACCTTAACCACTTCATGGTCGTCCCACTTCTTGCTCCCGAGGTTGCGCACTTGGTTCACCAAGGTCTTGAGCCGGTTGTACATGTGTTGTGGCTCTTCCCCTTTGCGAAGCCGGAACCGACCGAGCTCCCCCTCGATCGTTTCCCGCTTGGTGATCTTTGTGAGCTCATCTCCCTCGTGCGCGGTTTTGAGCACATCCCAAACCTCCTTGGCGCTCTTCAACCCTTGAACTTTGTTATACTCCTCTCTACTTAAAGAGGCGAGGAGTATTGTTGTTTCTTGAGAGTTGAAGTGCTCGATTTGGGCCACCTCATCCTCATCATAGTCTTCATCCCCTACGGACGGTACCTGTGCACCAAACTCAACAACATCCCATATAATTTTGTGGAGCGAGGTTAGATGAAATCGCATTAAATCGCTCCACCTAGCGTAATATTCACCATCAAAAGTTGGTGGTTTGCCTAATGGGACGGAAAGTAAAGGTGTATGTTTAGAAATGCGAGGGTAGCTTAGGGGAATCTTACTATACTTCTTACGCTCTTGGCGTTTAGAAGTGACAGACGCCGCGTCGGAGCCGGAGGTGGATGTTGATGAAGTGTCGGTCTCGTAGTAGACGACTTTCCTCATCCTCTTGTGCTTGTCCCCACTCCGATGAGGCTTGTGAGAGGAAGATTTCTCCTTCTTCTCTTTGTGGTGAGAAGAAGATTTCTTCTCCTTCCCTTTGTTGGAGGAGCTCTTCTTCTTCTCCTTCCTCTTAGTGCGGGACTCTTCCGATGAAGTGCTCCCGTGGCTTGTAGTGGGCTTTTCGCCGGTCTCCATCTCCTTCTTGGCGTGATCTCCCGACATTACTTCGAGCGGTTAGGCTCTAATGAAGAACCTGGCTTTGATACCAATTGATAGTCGCCTAGAGGGGGGGTGAATAGGGCGAAACTGAAATTTACAAATATAAACACAACTACAAGCCGGGTTAGCGTTAGAAATATGAAACCGAGTCCGCGAGAGAGGGTGGAAAACAAATCGCAAGCAAATGAAGAGTGTGACACGCGGATTTGTTTTACCGAGGTTCGGTACTCTCAAACCTACTCCCCGTTGAGGAGGCCACAAAGGTCGGGTCTCTTTCAACCCTTCCCTCTCTCAAACGATCCCACGGATCGAGTGAGCTTTCTCTTCTCAATCACTTGGAACACAAAGTTCCCACAAGGACCACCACAAGTTTGGTGTCTCTTGCCTCAATTACAAGTGAGTTTGATCGCAATGAAGGAATCAAGAAAGAAGAAAGAAATCCAAGCGCAAGAGCTCGAAAGAACACAAGCAAATCTCTCTCTCTAGTCACTAGGGCGTTGTGTGGAATTTGGAGAGGATTTGATCTCTTTGGTGTGTCTAGAATTGAATGCTAGAGCTCTTGTAAGTAGTTGGGAAGTGGAAAACTTGGATGCAATGAATGGTTGGGTGGTTGGGGTATTTATAGCCCCAACCACCAAAATAACCGTTGGTGGAGGCTGTCTGTTCGATGGCGCACCGGACAGTCCGGTGCACACCGGACATGTCCGGTGCCCCTGCCACGTCACCAGTGCCGTTGGAATCTGACCGTTGGAGTTCTGACTTCTGGGCCCGCCTCGATGTCCGGTGGCGCACCGGACATGCACTGTTCACTGTCCGGTGCGCCGGCATGGGTGACTCTGACTTCTGCGCGCGCTGCGCGCGCATTAAATGCATCGCAGGTAGCCGTTGGCGCCGAAGTAGCCTTTGCTCCGTGGATGCACCGGACAGTCCGGTGCACACCGGACATGTCCGGTGAATTATAGCGGAGCAGCCGCTCTGATTTCCCGAGGCTGGCGAGTTCCTGAGCCGCGTCCCGTTGGAGCACCGGACAGTCCGGTGAATTATAGCGCGCCGGCTCTGGAGAATTCCCGAAGGCGACGAGTTCGCGTTGAAGTCCTCTGGTGCACCGGACACTGTCTGGTGGTGCACCGGACAGTCCGGTGCGCCAGACCAGAGGAGCCTTCGGTTGCTCCTTTGCTCTTTTGTTGAACCCAACACTTGGTCTTTTTATTGGCTAAGTGTGAACCTTTTGCACCTGTATAACTTATACACTAGAACAAACTAGTTAGTCCAAAGATTTGTGTTGGGCAATTCAACCACCAAAATTATATAGGAACTAGGTGTAAGCCTAATTCCCTTTCAATGGTCTCCACCAGAAATCCAAGAATGTGATCTATGGCAAGGAAACATATGTGGGGTGAGGTGTATGAGCGTCTGGTCGATGATCAATGGCCACACAACCCCCATTTTTGTCGAAAATAGCCATGAATGACCATTTTCAATAATACCGAAGGCTAACACCTACGGATTTTTGAGCAAGAAATGATCTCCACCAGAAATCCAAGAATGTGATCTATGGCAAGGAAACATATGTGGGGTGAGGTGTATGAGCCTCTGGTCGATGATCAATGGCCACACAACCCCCATTTTGCCGAAAATAGCCATGAATGACCATTTACAATAATACCGAAGGCTAACACGTACGAGTTTTTAACCAAGAAATAGTCTCCACGAGAAATCCAAGATTATGATCTATGGCAAGAAAACATATGTGGGGTGAAGTGTACGAGCCTCTGGTCGATGATCAATGGCAACACAACCCCCATTTTTGTCGAAAATAGCCATGAGCGACCATTTTCAATAATACTAGAGGCTAACACCTACGGATTTTAGACCAAGAAATGGTCTCCACTAGAAATCCAAGAATGTGATCTACGACAAGGAAACATATGTGGGGTGAGGTGTATGAGCCTCTAGTCGATGATCAATGGCCACACAACTCCCATTTTGCCGAAAATAGCCATGAATGACCGTTTTCAATAATATCAAAGGCTAACACCTACGGATTTTTGACCAAGAAATGGTCTCCACCAGAAATCCAAGAATGTGATCTATGGCAAGGAAACATATGTGGGGTGAGGTGTATGAGCCTCTGGTCGATGATAAATGGCCACACAACCCCCATTTGTTTTTGAAAATAGCCATGAGCGACCTTGAAAATAGCCATGAGCGACCATTTTCAATAATACTAGAGGCTAACACCTACGGATTTTAGACCAAAAAATGGTCTCCACCAGAAATCCAAGAATGTGATCTATGGCAAGGAAACATATGTGTAGTGAGGTGTATGAGCCTCTAGTCGATGATCAATGGCCACACAACCCCCATTTTTGTCGAAAATAGCCATGAATGACCATTTTCAATAATACCGAAGGCTAACAGCGACCATTTTCAATAATACTAGAGGCTAAGACCTACGGATTTTTGTCCAAGAAATGGTCTCCACCAGAAATCCAAGAATGTGATCTATGGCAAGGAAACATATGTGGGGTGAGGTTTATGAGCCTCTAGTCGATGATAAATGGCCACACAACCCCCATTTTTTATGAGCCTCTGGTCGATGATTAATGGCCACACAACCCCCATTTTTGTCGAAAATAGCCATGAATGACCATTTACAATAATACCGAAGGCTAACACCTACGGATTTTTGACCAAGAAATGGTCTCCACCAGAAATCCAAGAATGTGATCTATGGCAAGGAAACATATGTGGGGTGAGGTGTATGAGCCTATGGTCGATGATCAATGGCCACACAACCCCCATTTTGCCGAAAATAGCCATGAATGACCATTTTCAATAATACCGAAGGCTAAGACCTACGAATTTTTGACCAAGAAATAGTCTCCACCAGAAATCCAAGAATGTGATCTATGGCAAGGAAACATATGTGGGGTGAGGTGTATGAGCCTCTGGTCGATGATCAATGGCCACACAACCTCCATTTTTGTCGAAAATAGCCATGAACGACCATTTTCAATAATACCGAAGGCTAACACCTACGGATTTTTGACCAAGAAATGGTATCCACCAGAAATCCAAGAATGTGATCTATGGCAAGGAAACATATGTGGGGTGAGGTGTATGAGCCTCTGGTCGACGATTAATGGCCACACAACCCTAATTTTTGTCGAAAATAGCCATGAACGACCATTTTCAATGACACTGAAGGCTAACACCTACAAATTTTTGACCAAGAAATGGTCTCCACCATAAATCCAAGAATGTGATCTATGGCAAGGAAACATATGTGGGGTGAGGTGTATGAGCCTCTAGTCGACGATCAATGGCCGCACAACCCCCATTTTGCCAAAAATAGCCATGAACGACCATTTTCAAAAATACCAAAGGCTAACACCTACGGATTTTTGACCAAGAAATGGTCTCCACCAGAAATCCAAGAATGTGATCTATGGCAAGGAAACATATGTGGGGTGAGGTGTACGAGCCTCTGGTCGATGATCAATGGCCACAGAACCCCCATTTTGCCGAAAATAGCCATGAATGACCATTTACAATAATACCGAAGGCTAACACCTACGAATTTTTGACCAAGAAATGGTCTCCACCAGAAATCCAAGAATGTGATCTATGGCAAGGAAACATATGTGGGGTGAGGTGTATGAGCCTCTAGTCGATGATCAATGGCCACACAACCCCCATTTTTGTTAAAAATAGCCATGAACGACCATTTTCAATAATACCGAAGGCTAACACCTACGGATTTTTGACCAAGAAATGGTCCATTTTGCCGAAAATAGCCATGAATGACCATTTACAATAATACCGAAGGCTAACACCTACGGATTTTTGACCAAGAAATGGTCTCCACCAGAAATCCAAGAATGTGATCTATGGCAAGGAAACATATGTGGGGTGAGATTTATGAGCCTCTAGTCGATGATAAATGGCCACACAACCCCCATTTTTTTATGAAAATAGCCATGAGCGACCATTTTCAATAATATTAGAGGCTAAGACCTACGGATTTTTGACCAAGAAATGGTCTCCACCAGAAATCCAAGAATGTGATCTACGACAAGGAAACATATGTGGGGTGAGGTGTATGAGCGTCTGGTCGATGATCAATGGCCACACAACCCCCATTTTTGTCGAAAATAGCCATGAACGACCATTTTCAATAATACAGAAGGCTAACACCTACGGATTTTTGACCAAGAAATCGTCTCCACCAGAAATCCAAGAATGTGATATATGGCAAGGAAACATATGTGTAGTGAGGTGTACGAGCCTCTGGTCGATGATCAATGGCCACACAACCCCCATTTTTGTCGAAAATAGCCATGAATGACCATTTTCAATAATATCGAAGGCTAACACCTACGGATTTTTGACCAAGAAATGGTCTCCACCAGAAATCCAAGAATATTAGAGGCTAAGACCATTTCTTGGTCAAAAATCCGTACGTGTTAGCCTCTAGTATTATTGAAAATGGTCGCTCATGGCTATTTTCAAGGTCGCTCATGGCTATTTTCATAAAAAATGGGGGTTGTGTGGCCATTGATCATCGACCAGAGGCTCATACACCTCACCCCACATATGTTTCCTTGCCATAGATCACATTCTTGGATTTCTGGTGGAGACCATTTCTTGGTCAAAAATCCGTAGGTCTTAGCCTGTAGTATTATTGAAAATGGTCACTATTAGCCTTCGGTATTATTGAAAATGGTCATTCATGGCTATTTTCGACAAAAATGGGGGTTGTGTGGCCATTGATCATCGACCAGAGGCTCATACACCTCACCCCACATATGTTTCCTTGCCATAGATCACATTCTTGGATTTCTGGTGGAGACCATTTCTTGGTCAAAAATCCGTAGGTCTTAGCCTCTAGTATTATTGAAAATGGTCGCTCATGGCTATTTTCGGCAAAAATGGGGGTTGTGTGGCCATTGATCATCGACCAGACGCTCATACACCTCACCCCACATATGTTTCCTTGCCATAGAATGACCACTTACAATAATACCGAAGGCTAACACCTACGGATTTTTGACCAAGAAATGGTCTCCACCAGAAATCCAAGAATGTGATCTATGGCAAGGAAACATATGTGGGGTGTGGTGTATGAGCCTCTGGTCGATGGTCAATGGCCACACAACCCCCATTTTTGTCGAAAATAGCCATGAATGACCATTTTCAATAATACCGAAGGCTAACACGTACGAGTTTTTAACCAAGAAATGGTTTCCACCAGAAATCCAAGAATGTGATCTATGGCAAGGAAACATATGTGGGGTGAGGTGTATGAGCGTCTGGTCGATGATCAATGGCCACACAACCCCCATTTTTGTCGAAAATAGCCATGAACGACCTTGAAAATAGCCATGAGCGACCATTTTCAATATTACTAGAGGCTAACACCTACGGATTTTAGACCAAGAAATGGTCTCCACCAGAAATCCAAGAATGTGATCTATGACAAGGAAACATATGTGGGGTGAGGTGTATGAGCGTCTGGTCGATGATCAATGGCCACACAACCCCCATTTTTGTCGAAAATAGCCATGAACGACCATTTTCAATAATACCGAAGGCTAACACCTACGGATTTTTGACCAAGAAATGGTCTCCACCAGAAATCCAAGAATGTGATCTATGGCAAGGAAACATATGTGGGGTGAGGTGTATGAGCCTCTAGTCGATGATCAATGGCCAGACAACCCCCATTTTTGTCGAAAATAGCCATGAATGACCATTTTCAAAAATACCAAAGGCTAACACGTACGGATTTTTGACCAAGAAATGGTCTCCACGAGAAATCCAAGAATGTGATCTATGGCAAGGAAACATATGTGGGGTGAGGTGTACGAGCCTCTAGTCGATGATCAATGGCCACACAACCCCCATTTTGCCGAAAATAGCCATGAATGACCATTTTCAATAATACCGAAGGCTAACACGTACGAGTTTTTAACCAAGAAATGGTTTCCACCAGAAATCCAAGAATGTAATATATGGCAAGGAAACATATGTGGGGTGAGGTTTATGAGCCTCTAGTCGATGATAAATGGCCACACAACCCCCATTTTTTATGAAAATAGCCATGAGCGACCTTGAAAATAGCCATGAGCGACCATTTTCAATAATACTAGAGGCTAACACCTACGGATTTTAGACCAAGGAATGGTCTCCACCAGAAATCCAAGAATGTGATCTATGGCAAGGAAACATATGTGGGGTGAGGTGTATGAGCGTCTGGTCGATGATCAATGGCCACACAACCCCCCTATTTTTGTAGAAAATAGCATGAACGACCATTTTCAATAATACCGAAGGCTAACACCTACGGATTTTTGACCAAGAAATGGTCTCCACCAGAAATCCAAGAATGTGATCTATGGCAAGGAAACATATGTGGGGTGAGGTGTATGAGCCTCTGGTCGATGATCAATGGCCACACAACCCCCATTTTTGTCGAAAATAGCCATGAACGACAATTTTCAATAATATTAGAGGCTAAGACCTACGGATTTTTGACCAAGAAATGGTCTCCACCAAAAATCCAAGAATGTGATCTATGGCAAGGAAACATATGTGGGGTGAGGTGTATGAGCCTCTGGTCGATGATCAATGGCCACACAACCCCCATTTTTGTCGAAAATAGCCATGAACGACCATTTTCAATAATATCGAAGGCTAACACCTACGGATTTTTGACCAAGAAATGGTCTCCACCAGAAATCCAAGAATGTGATCTACGACAAGGAAACATATGTGGGGTGAGGTGTATGAGCCTCTGGTCGACGATCAATGGCCACACAACCCCCATTTTGCCGAAAATAGCCATGAATGACCATTTTCAATAATACCGAAGGCTAACACGTACGAGTTTTTAACCAAGAAATGGTTTCCACCAGAAATCCAAGAATGTAATCTATGGCAAGGAAACATATGTGGGGTGAGGTTTATGAGCCTCTAGTCGATGATAAATGGCCACACAACCCCCATTTTTTATGAAAATAGCCATGAGCGACCTTGAAAATAGCCATGAGCGACCATTTTCAATAATACTAGAGGCTAACACCTACGGATTTTAGACCAAGAAATGGTCTCCACCAGAAATCCAAGAATGTGATCTATGGCAAGGAAACATATGTGGGGTGAGGTGTATGAGCGTCTGGTCGATGATCAATGGCCACACAACCCCCATTTTTTTATGAAAATAGCCATGAGCGACCATTTTCAATAATATTAGAGGCTAAGACCTACGGATTTTTGACCAAGAAATGGTCTCCACCAGAAATCCAAGAATGTGATCTATGGCAAGGAAACATATGTGGGGTGAGGTGTATGACCCTCTGGTCGATGATCAATGGCCACACAACCCCCATTTTTGTCGAAAATAGCCATGAATGACCATTTACAATAATACCGAAGGCTAACACCTACGGATTTTTGACCAAGAAATGGTCTCCACCAGAAATCCAAGAATGTGATCTATGGCAAGGAAACATATGTGGGGTGAGGTGTATGAGCCTCTGGTCGATGATCAATGGCCACACAACCCCCATTTTTTATGAAAATAGCCATGAACGACCATTTTCAATAATACCGAAGGCTAACACCTACGGATTTTTGACCAAGAAATGGTCTCCACCAGAAATCCAAGAATGTGATCTATGGCAAGGAAACATATGTGGGGTGAGGTGTATGAGCCTCTGGTCGATGATCAATGGCCACACAACCCCCATTTTTGTCGAAAATAGCCATGAACGACCATTTTCAATAATACCGAAGGCTAACACCTACGGATTTTTGACCAAGAAATGGTCTCCACCAGAAATCCAAGAATGTGATCTATGGCAAGGAAACATATGTGGGGTGAGGTGTATGAGCGTCTGGCCTCACTACACATATGTTTCCTTGCCATATATCACATTCTTGGATTTATGGTAGAGACCATTTCTTGGTCAAAAATCCGTAGGTGTTAGCCTTCGGTATTATTAAAAATGGTCATTCATGGCTATTTTCGACACAAATGGGGGTTGTGTGGCCATTGATCACCGACCAGAGGCTTGTACACCTCACCCCACATATGTTTCCTTGCCATAGATCACATTCTTGGATTTCTGGTGGAGACCATTTCTTGGTCAAAAATCCGTACGTGTTAGCCTTTGGTATTTTTGAAAATGGTCATTCATGGCTATTTTCGGCAAAATGGGGTTTGTGTGGCCATTGATCATCGACCAGAGGCTCATACACCTCACCCCACATATGTTTCCTTGCCATAGATCACATTCTTGGATTTCTGGTGGAGACCATTTCTTGGTCAAAAATCCGTAGGTCTTAGCCTCTAATATTATTGAAAATGGTCGCTCATGGCTATTTTCAAGGTCGCTCATGGATATTTTCATAAAAAATGGGTGTGGGGTGAGGTGTACGAGCCCCTGGTCGATGATCAATGGCCACACAACCCTAATTTTTGTCGAAAATAGCCATGAACGACCATTTTCAATTACACTGACGGCTAACACCTACGGATTTTTGACCAAGAAATGGTCTCCACCATAAATCCAAGAATGTGATCTATGGCAAGGAAACATATGTGTAGTGAGGTGTATGAGCCTCTGGTCGATGATCAATGGCCACACAACCCCCATTTTGCCGAAAATTGCCATGAATGACCATTTTCAATAATACCGAAGGCTAACACGTACGAGTTTTTAACCAAGAAATGGTCTCCACCAGAAATCCAAGAATGTGATCTATGGCAAGGAAACATATGTGGGGTGAGGTGTATGAGCCTATGGTCGATGATCAATGGCCACACAACCCCCATTTTTGTCGAAAATAGCCATGAATGACCATTTACAATAATACCGAAGGCTAACACCTACGGATTTTTGACCAAGAAATGGTCCCCACCAGAAATCCAAGAATGTGATCTATGGCAAGGAAACATATGTGGGGTGAGGTGTACGAGCCTCTAGTCGATGATCAATGGCCACACAACCCCCACATATGTTTCCTTGCCATAGATCACATTCTTGGATTTCTGGTGGAGACCATTTCTTGGTCAAAAATCCGTAGGTGTTAGCCTTCGGTATTATTGAAAATGGTCGTTCATGGCTATTTTCGGCAAAATGGGGGTTCTGTGGCCATTGATCATCGACCAGAGGCTCGTACACCTCACTACACATATGTTTCCTTGCCATAGATCACATTCTTGGATTTCAGGTGGAGACCATTTCTTGGTCAAAAATCCGTAGGTGTTAGCCTTCGGTATTATTGAAAATGGTCGTTCATGGCTATTTTCGACAAAAATGGGGGTTGTGTGGCCATTGATCATCGACCAGAGGCTCATACACCTCACCCCACATATGTTTCCTTGCCATAGATCACATTCTTGGATTTCTGGTGGAGACCATTTCTTGGTCAAAAATCCATAGGTCTTAGCCTCTAATATTATTGAAAATGGTCGCTCATGGCTATTTTCAAGGTCGCTCATGGATATTTTCATAAAAAATGGGTGTGGGGTGAGGTGTACGAGCCCCTGGTCGATGATCAATGGCCACACAACCCTAATTTTTGTCGAAAATAGCCATGAACGACCATTTTCAATTACACTGACGGCTAACACCTACGGATTTTTGACCAAGAAATGGTCTCCACCATAAATCCAAGAATGTGATCTATGGCAAGGAAACATATGTGTAGTGAGGTGTATGAGCCTCTGGTCGATGATCAATGGCCACACAACCCCCATTTTGCCGAAAATTGCCATGAATGACCATTTTCAATAATACCGAAGGCTAACACGTACGAGTTTTTAACCAAGAAATGGTCTCCACCAGAAATCCAAGAATGTGATCTATGGCAAGGAAACATATGTGGGGTGAGGTGTATGAGCCTATGGTCGATGATCAATGGCCACACAACCCCCATTTTTGTCGAAAATAGCCATGAATGACCATTTACAATAATACCGAAGGCTAACACCTACGGATTTTTGACCAAGAAATGGTCCCCACCAGAAATCCAAGAATGTGATCTATGGCAAGGAAACATATGTGGGGTGAGGTGTACGAGCCTCTAGTCGATGATCAATGGCCACACAACCCCCACATATGTTTCCTTGCCATAGATCACATTCTTGGATTTCTGGTGGAGACCATTTCTTGGTCAAAAATCCGTAGGTGTTAGCCTTCGGTATTATTGAAAATGGTCGTTCATGGCTATTTTCGGCAAAATGGGGGTTCTGTGGCCATTGATCATCGACCAGAGGCTCGTACACCTCACTACACATATGTTTCCTTGCCATAGATCACATTCTTGGATTTCAGGTGGAGACCATTTCTTGGTCAAAAATCCGTAGGTGTTAGCCTTCGGTATTATTGAAAATGGTCGTTCATGGCTATTTTCGACAAAAATGGGGGTTGTGTGGCCATTGATCATCGACCAGAGGCTCATACACCTCACCCCACATATGTTTCCTTGCCATAGATCACATTCTTGGATTTCTGGTGGAGACCATTTCTTGGTCAAAAATCCGTACGTGTTAGCCTTTGGTATTTTTGAAAATGCTCGTTCATGGCTTGGTCGATGATCAATGGCCACACAACCCCCATTTTTTATGAAAATAGCCATGAGCGACCATTTTCAATAATATTAGAGGCTAAGACCTACGGATTTTTGACCAAGAAATGGTCTCCACCAGAAATCCAATAATGTGATCTATGGCAAGGAAACATATGTGGGGTGAGGTGTATGAGCCTCTGGTCGATGATCAATTGCCACACAACCCCCATTTTTGTCGAAAATAGCCATGAATGACCATTTACAATAATACCGAAGGCTAACACCTACGGTTTTTGACCAAGAAATGGTCTCCACCAGAAATCCAAGAATGTGATCTATGGCAAGGAAACATATGTGTTTGAGGTGTATGAGCCTATGGTCGATGATCAATGGCCACACAACCCCCATTTTTGTCGAAAATAGCCATGAACGACCATTTTCAATAATATCGAAGGCTAACACCTACGAATTTTTGACCAAGAAATGGTCTCCACCAGAAATCCAAGAATGTGATCTACGACAAGGAAACATATGTGGGGTGAGATGTATGAGCCTCTGGTCGACGATCAATGGCCACACAACCCCCATTTTGCCGAAAATAGCCATGAATGACCATTTTCAATAATACCGAAGGCTAACAGCGACCATTTTCAATAATACTAGAGGCTAAGACCTACGGATTTTTGACCAAGAAATGGTCTCCACCAGAAATCCAAGAATGTAATCTATGGCAAGGAAACATATGTGGGGTGAGGTTTATGAGCCTCTAGTCGATGATAAATGGCCACACAACCCCCATTTTTTATGAAAATAGCCATGAGCGACCTTGAAAATAGCCATGAGCGACCATTTTCAATAATACTAGAGGTTAACACCTACGGATTTTAGACCAAGAAATGGTCTCCACCAGAAATCCAAGAATGTGATCTATGGCAAGGAAACATATGTGGGGTGAGGTGTATGAGCCTCTGGTCGACGATCAATGGCCACACAACCCTAATTTTTGTCGAAAATAGCCATGAACGACCATTTTCAATGACACTGAAGGCTAACACCTACGGATTTTTGACCAAGAAATGGTCTCCACCATAAATCCAAGAATGTGATCTATGGCAAGGAAACATATGTGTAGTGAGGTGTATGAGCCTCTGGTCGAAGATCAATGGCCACACAACCCCCATTTTTGTCGAAAATAGCCATGAATGACCATTTTCAAAAATACCAAAGGCTAACACATTCGGATTTTTGCCCAAGAAATGGTCTCCACCAGAAATCCAAGAATGTGATCTATGGCAAGGAAACATATGTGGGGTGAGGTGTACGAGCCTCTGGTCGATGATCAATGGCCACACAACCCCCATTTTGCCGAAAATAGCCATGAATGACCATTTTCAATAATACCGAAGGCTAACACGTACGAGTTTTTAACCAAGAAATGGTTTCCACCAGAAATCCAAGAATGTAATCTATGGCAAGGAAACATATGTGGGGTGAGGTTTATGAGCCTCTAGTCGATGATAAATGGCCACACAACCCCCATTTTTTATGAAAATAGCCATGAGCGACCTTGAAAATAGCCATGAGCGACCATTTTCAATAATACTAGAGGCTAACACCTACGGATTTTAGACCAATAAATGGTCTCCACCAGAAATCCAAGAATGTGATCTATGGCAAGGAAACATATGTGGGGTGAGGTGTATGAGCGTCTGGTCGATGATCAATGGCCACACAACCCCCATTTTTGTCGAAAATAGCCATGAACGACCATTTTCAATAATACCGAAGGCTAACACCTACGGATTTTTGACCAAGAAATGGTCTCCACCAGAAATACAAGAATGTGATCTATGGCAAGGAAAGGTTGTGTGGCCATTGATCTTCGACCAGAGGCTCATACACCTCACTACACATATGTTTCCTTGCCATAGATCACATTCTTGGATTTATGGTGGAGAGTATGAGCGTCTAGTCGATGATCAATGGCCACACAACCCCCATTTTTGTCGAAAATAGCCATGAACGACCATTTTCAATAATATCGAAGGCTAACACCTACAGATTTTTTGTCGAAAATAGCCATGAACGACCATTTTCAATAATATCGAAGGCTAACACGTACGAGTTTTTGACCAAGAAATGGTCTCCACCAGAAATCCAAGAATGTGATCTACGACAAGGAAACATATGTGGGGTGAGGTGTATGAGCCTCTGGTCGACGATCAATGGCCACACAACCCCCATTTTGCCGAAAATAGCCATGAATGACCATTTTCAATAATACCGAAGGCTAACACGTACGAGTTTTTAACCAAGAAATGGTTTCCACCAGAAATCCAAGAATGTAATCTATGGCAAGGAAACATATGTGGGGTGAGGTTTATGAGCCTCGAGTCGATGATAAATGGCCACACAACCCCCATTTTTTATGAAAATAGCCATGAGCGACCTTGAAAATAGCCATGAGCGACCATTTTCAATAATACTAGAGGCTAACACCTACGGATTTTAGACCAAGAAATGGTCTCCACCAGAAATCCAAGAATGTGATCTATGGCAAGGAAACATATGTGTAGTGAGGTGTATGAGCCTCTAGTCGATGATCAATGGCCACACAACCCCCATTTTGCCGAAAATAGCCATGAGCGACCATTTTCAATAATATTAGAGGCTAAGACCTACGGATTTTTGACCAAGAAATGGTCTCCACCAGAAATCCAAGAATGTGATCTACGACAAGGAAACATATGTGGGGTGAGGTGTATGAGCCTCTGGTCGAAGATCAATGGCACACAACCCCCATTTTTGTCGAAAATAGCCATGAATGACCATTTTCAAAAATACCAAAGGCTAACACATTCGGATTTTTGCCCAAGAAATGGTCTCCACCAGAAATCCAAGAATGTGATCTATGGCAAGGAAACATATGTGGGGTGAGGTGTACGAGCCTCTGGTCGATGATCAATGGCCACACAACCCCCATTTTGCCGAAAATAGCCATGAATGACCATTTTCAATAATACCGAAGGCTAACACGTACGAGTTTTTAACCAAGAAATGGTTTCCACCAGAAATCCAAGAATGTAATCTATGACAAGGAAACATATGTGGGGTGAGGTTTATGAGCCTCTAGTCGATGATAAATGGCCACACAACCCCCATTTTTTATGAAAATAGCCGTGAGCGACCTTGAAAATAGCCATGAGCGAACATTTTCAATAATACTAGAGGCTAACACCTACGGATTTTAGACCAAGAAATGGTCTCCACCAGAAATCCAAGAATGTGATCTATGGCAAGGAAACATATGTGGGGTGAGGTGTATGAGCGTCTGGTCGATGATCAATGGCCACACAACCCCCATTTTTGTCGAAAATAGCCATGAACGACCATTTTCAATAATATCGAAGGCTAACACCTACGGATTTTTTACCAAGAAATGGTCTCCACCAGAAATCCAAGAATGTGATCTACGACAAGGAAACATATGTGGGGTGAGGTGTATGAGCGTCTGGTCGATGATCAATGGCCACACAACCCCCATTTTTGTCGAAAATAGCCATGAACGACCATTTTCAATAATACCGAAGGCTAACACCTACGGATTTTTGACCAAGAAATGGTCTCCACCAGAAATACAAGAATGTGATCTATGGCAAGGAAAGGTTGTGTGGCCATTGATCTTCGACCAGAGGCTCATACACCTCACTACACATATGTTTCCTTGCCATAGATCACATTCTTGGATTTATGGTGGAGAGTATGAGCGTCTAGTCGATGATCAATGGCCACACAACCCCCATTTTTGTCGAAAATAGCCATGAACGACCATTTTCAATAATATCGAAGGCTAACACCTACAGATTTTTTGTCGAAAATAGCCATGAACGACCATTTTCAATAATATCGAAGGCTAACACGTACGAGTTTTTGACCAAGAAATGGTCTCCACCAGAAATCCAAGAATGTGATCTACGACAAGGAAACATATGTGGGGTGAGGCGTATGAGCCTCTGGTCGACGATCAATGGCCACACAACACCCATTTTGCCGAAAATAGCCATGAATGACCATTTTCAATAATACCGAAGGCTAACACGTACGAGTTTTTAACCAAGAAATGGTTTCCACCAGAAATCCAAGAATGTAATCTATGGCAAGGAAACATATGTGGGGTGAGGTTTATGAGCCTCGAGTCGATGATAAATGGCCACACAACCCCCATTTTTTATGAAAATAGCCATGAGCGACCTTGAAAATAGCCATGAGCGACCATTTTCAATAATACTAGAGGCTAACAGCTACGGATTTTAGACCAAGAAATGGTCTCCACCAGAAATCCAAGAATGTGATCTATGGCAAGGAAACATATGTGTAGTGAGGTGTATGAGCCTCTAGTCGATGATCAATGGCCACACAACCCCCATTTTGCCGAAAATAGCCATGAGCGACAATTTTCAATAATATTAGAGGCTAAGACCTACGGATTTTTGACCAAGAAATGGTCTCCACCAGAAATCCAAGAATGTGATCTACGACAAGGAAACATATGTGGGGTGAGGTGTATGAGCCTCTCGTCGAAGATCAATGTTCACACAACCCCCATTTTTGTCGAAAATAGCCATGAATGACCATTTTCAAAAATACCAAAGGCTAACACATTCGGATTTTTGCCCAAGAAATGGTCTCCACCAGAAATCCAAGAATGTGATCTATGGCAAGGAAACATATGTGGGGTGAGGTGTACGAGCCTCTGGTCGATGATCAATGGCCACACAACCCCCATTTTGCCGAAAATAGCCATGAATGACCATTTTCAATAATACCGAAGGCTAACACGTACGAGTTTTTAACCAAGAAATGGTTTCCACCAGAAAACCAAGAATGTAATCTATGGCAAGGAAACATATGTGGGGTGAGGTTTATGAGCCTCTAGTCGATGATAAATGGCCACACAACCCCCATTTTTTATGAAAATAGCCGTGAGCGACCTTGAAAATAGCCATGAGCGACCATTTTCAATAATACTAGAGGCTAACACCTACGGATTTTAGACCAAGAAATGGTCTCCACCAGAAATCCAAGAATGTGATCTATGGCAAGGAAACATATGTGGGGTGAGGTGTATGAGCGTCTGGTCGGTGATCAATGGCCACACAACCCCCATTTTTGTCGAAAATAGCCATGAACGACCATTTTCAATAATATCGAAGGCTAACACCTACGGATTTTTTACCAAGAAATGGTCTCCACCAGAAATCCAAGAATGTGATCTACGACAAGGAAACATATGTGGGGTGAGGTGTATGAGCGTCTGGTCGATGATCAATGGCCACACAACCCCCATTTTTGTCGAAAATAGCCATGAACGACCATTTTCAATAATACCGAAGGCTAACACCTACGGATTTTTGACCAAGAAATGGTCTCCACCAGAAATCCAAGAATGTGATCTATGGCAAGGAAACATATGTGGGGTGAGGTGTACGAGCCTCTGGTCGATGATCAATGGCCACACAACCCCCATTTTGCCGAAAATAGCCATGAGCGACCATTTTCAATAATATTAGAGGCTAAGACCTACGGATTTTTGACCAAGAAATGGTCTCCACCAGAAATCCAAGAATGTGATCTATGACAAGGAAACATATGTGGGGTGAGGTGTATGAGCCTCTGGTCGACGATCAATGGCCACACAACCCCCATTTTGCCGAAAATAGCCATGAATGACCATTTTCAATAATACCAAAGGCTAACACGTACGAGTTTTTAACCAAGAAATGGTTTCCACCAGAAATCCAAGAATGTAATCTATGGCAAGGAAACATATGTGGGGTGAGGTTTATGAGCCTCTAGTCGATGATAAATGGCCACACAACCCCCATTTTTTATGAAAATAGCCATGAGCGACCTTGAAAATAGCCATGAGCGACCATTTTCAATAATACTAGAGGCTAAGACCTACGGATTTTTGACCAAGAAATGGTCTCCACCAGAAATCCAAGAATGTGATCTATGGCAAGGAAACATATGTGGGGTGAGGTGTATGAGCCTCTGGTCGATGATCAATGGCCACACAACCCCCATTTTTGTCGAAAATAGCCATGAACGACCATTTTCAATAATATCGAAGGCTAACACCTACGGATTTTTGACCAAGAAATGGTCTCCACCAGAAATCCAAGAGTGTGATCTACGACAAGGAAACATATGTGGGGTGAGGTGTTTGAGCCTCTGGTCGATGATCAATGGCCACACAACCCCCATTTTTGCCGAAAATAGCCATGAATGACCATTTTCAATAATACCGAAGGCTAACACGTACGGATTTTTGACCAAGAAATGGTCTCCACCAGAAATCCAAGAATGTGATCTATGGCAAGGAAACATATGTGGGGTGAGGTGTATGACCCTCTGGTCGATGATCAATGGCCACACAACCCCCATTTTTGTCGAAAATAGCCATGAACGACCATTTTCAATAATATCGAAGGCTAACACCTACGGATTTTTGACCAAGAAATGGTCTCCACCAGAAATCCAAGAATGTGATCTATGGCAAGGAAACATATGAGGGGTGAGGTTTATGAGCCTCTAGTCGATGATAAATGGCCACACAACCCCCATTTTTTATGAAAATAGCCATGAGCGACTATTTTCAATAATACTAGAGGCTAACACCTACGGATTTTAGACCAAGAAATGGTCTCCACCAGAAATCCAAGAATGTGATCTATGGCAAGGAAACATATGTGGGGTGAGGTGTACGAGCCTCTGGTCGATGATCAATGGCCACACAACCCCCATTTTTGTCGAAAATAGCCATGAACGACCATTTTCAATAATATCGAAGGCTAACACCTACGGATTTTTGACCAAGAAATGGTCACCACCATAAATCCAAGAATGTGATCTATGGCAAGGAAACATATGTGGGGTGAGGTGTATGAGCCTCTGGTCGATGATCAATGGCCACACAACCCCCATTTTTGTCGAAAATAGCCATGAACGACCATTTTCAATAATATCGAAGGCTAACACGTACGAGTTTTTAACCAAGAAATGGTTTCCACCAGAAATCCAAGAATGTAATCTATGGCAAGGAAACATATGTGGGGTGAGGTGTATGAGCCTCTCGTCGATGATAAATGGCCACACACCCCCCATTTTTTATGAAAATAGCCATGAACGACCATTTTCAATAATACCGAAGGCTAACACCTACAGATTTTTGACCAAGAAATGGTCTCTACCAGAAATCCAAGAATGTGATCTATGGCAAGGAAACATATGTGGGGTGAGGTGTATGAGCCTCTGGTCGATGATCAATGGTCACACAACCCCATTTTTGTCGAAAATAGCCAGGAGCAGCAATTTTCAATGACACTGATGGCTAACACCTATGGATTTTTGACCAGAAATGGTCTCCACCAGAAATCCAAGAATGTGGTCTATGGCAAGGAAACATATGTGGGGTGAGGTGTATGAGCCTTTGGTCGATGATCAATGGCCACACAACCCCCATTTTTGTCGAAAATAGCTATGAACGACCATTTTCAATAATACCGAAGGCTAACACCTAAGGATTTTTGACTAAGAAATGGTCTCCACCAGAAATCCAAGAATGTGATCTATAGCAAGAAAACGTATGTGGGGTGAAGTGTACGAGCCTCTAGTCAATGATAAATGGCCACACAACCCCCATTTTTGTCGAAAATAGTGATCAACGACCATTTTCAATAATACTGAAGGCTAACACGTATGGATTTTTGACCAAGAAATGGTCTCCACCAGAAATCCAAGAATGTGATCTATGGCAAGAAAACATACGTGGGGTGAGGTGTATGACCCTCTGGTCGAAGATCAATGGCCACACAACCCCATTTGTGTCGAAAATAGCCATGAACGACCATTTACAATAATACCGAAGGCTAACAACTACGGATTTTTGACCAAGAGAGGATCTCCACCAGAAATCCAAGAATGTGATCTATGGCAAGGAAACATATGGGGGGTGAGGTGTACGAGCCTCAGATCGATGATCAATGGCCACACAACCCCCATTTTTGTCGAAAATAGCCATGAACGACCATTTTCAATACTTTCGAAGGCTAACACCTACGGATTTTTGACCAAGAAATCGTCTCCACCAGAAATCCAAGAATATGATCTATGGCAAGGAAACATATTGGGGTGAGGTGTACGAGCCTTTGGTCGATGATCAGTGGCCACACAACCCCCATTTTTTGTCGAAAATAGTGATCAACGACCATTTTCAATAATACTGAAGGCTAACACGTATGGATTTTGCCCAAGAAATGGTCTCCACTAGAAATCCAAGAGTGTGCTCTATGGCAAGGAAACGTATGTGGGGTGAGGTGTATGAGCCTCTGGTCGATGATCAATGGCCACACAACCCCCATTTTTGTCGAAAACAGCCATGAACGACCATTTTCAATAATACCGAAGGCTAACACGTACGGATTTTTGACCAAGAAATGGTCTCCACGAGAAATCCAAGATTGTGATCTATGGCAATTAAACATATGTGGGGTGAGGTGTACGAGCCTCTGGTCGATGTTAAATGGCCACACAACCCCCTTTTTTGTCGAAAATAGCCATGAACGACTATTTTCAATAATACCGAAGGCTAACACCTACGGATTTTTGACCAAGAAATGGTCACCACCAGAAATCCAAGAATGTGGTCTATGGCAAGGAAACACATGTGGGTGAGGTGTATGAGCCTTTGGTCGATGATCAATTGCCACACAACCCTCATTTTTGTCGAAAGTAGCCATGAACGACCATTTTCAATAATACCGAAGGCTAACACCTACGGATTTTTGACCAAGAAATGGTCTCCACCAGAAATCCAAGAATGTGATATATGGCAAGGAAACTTATGTGGGGTGAGGTGTACGATCCTCTGGTCGATGATCAATGGCGACACAACCCCCATTTTTTGTCGAAAATAGCCACGAATGACCATTTTCAATGACACTGAAGGCTAACACCTATGAATTTTTGACCAACAAATGGTCTCCACGAGAAATCCAAGATTATGATCTATGGCAAGAAAACATATGTGGGGTGAAGTGTACGAGCCTCTGGTCGATGATCAATGGCAACACAACCCCCATTTTTGTCAAAAATAGCCATGAACGACCATTTTCAATAATACCGAAGGCTAACACGTACGAGTTTTTGACCAAGAAATGGTCTCCACCAGAAATCCAAGAATGTGATCTATGGCAAGGAAACATATGTGGGGTGAGGTGTACGAGCCTCTGGTCGATGATCAATGGCCACACAACCCCCATTTTTGTCGAAAATAGCCATGAACGACCATTTTCAATAATACCGAAGGCTAACACCTACGGATTTTTGACCAAGAAATGGTCTCCACCAGAAATCCAAGAATGTGATCTACGACAAGGAAACATATGTGGGGTGAGGTGTATGAGCGTCTGGTCGATGATCAATGGCCACACAACCCCCATTTTTGTCGAAAATAGCCATGAATGACCATTTACAATAATACCGAAGGCTAACACCTACGGATTTTTGACCAAGAAATGGTCTCCACCAGAAATCCAAGAATGTGATCTATGGCAAGGAAACATATGTGGGGTGAGGTGTATGAGCCTCTGGTCGATGATCAATGGCCACACAACCCCCATTTTTTATGAAAATAGCCATGAGCGACCTTGAAAATAGCCATGAGCGACCATTTTCAATAATACTAGAGGCTAACACGTACGGATTTTTGACAAAGAAATGGTCTCCACCAGAAATCCAAGAATGTGATCTATGGCAAGGAAACATATGTGGGGTGAGGTGTATGAGCCTCTGGTCGATGATCAATGGCCACACAACCCCCATTTTTGTCGAAAATAGCCATGAATGACTATTTTCAATGACACTGAAGGCTAACACCTATGGATTTTTGACCAAGAAATGGTCTCCACCAGAAATCCAAGAATGTGATCTATGGCAAGGAAACATATGTGGGGTGAGGTGTATGAGCCTCTGGTCGACGACCATTTTCAATAATACTAGAGGCTAACACCTACGAATTTTAGACCAAGAAATGGTCTCCACCAGAAATCCAAGAATGTGATCTATGGCAAGGAAACATATGTGGGGTGAGGTGTATGAGCGTCTGGTCGATGATCAATGGCCACACAACCCCCATTTTTTGTCGAAAATAGCCATGAACGACCATTTTCAATAATACCGAGGGCTAACACCTACGGATTTTTGACCAAGAAATGGTCTCCACCAGAAATCCAAGAATGTGATCTATGGCAAGGAAACATATGTGGGGTGAGGTGTATGAGCCTCTAGTCGATGATCAATGGCCACACAACCCCCATTTTTGTCGAAAATAGCCATGAATGACCATTTTCAAAAATACCAAAGGCTAACACGTACGGATTTTTAACCAAGAAATGGTCTCCACCAGAAATCCAAGAATGTGATCTATGGCAAGGAAACATATGTGGGGTGAGGTGTATGAGCCTCTGGTCGACGATCAATGGCCACACAACCCCCATTTTGCCGAAAATAGCCATGAATGACCATTTTCAATAATACCGAAGGCTAAGACCTACGGATTTTTGACCAAGAAATGGTCTCCACCAGAAATCCAAGAATGTGATATATGGCATGGAAACATATGTGGGGTGAGGTGTATGAGCCTCTGGTCGATGATCAATGGCACACAACCCCCATTTTTGTCGAAAATAGCCATGAACGACCATTTTAAATAATACCGAAGGCTAACACCTACGGATTTTTGACCAAGAAATGGCCTCCACCAGAAATCCAAGAATGTGATCTACGACAAGGAAACATATGTGGGGTGAGGTGTATGAGCCTCTAGTCGATGATCAATGGCCACACAACCCCCATTTTTTATGAAAATATCCATGAATGACCATTTTCAAAAATACCAAAGGCTAACACGTACGGATTTTTAACCAAGAAATGGTCTCCACCAGAAATCCAAGAATGTGATCTATGGCAAGGAAACATATGTGGGGTGAGGTGTATGAGCCTCTAGTCGACGATCAATGGCCACACAACCCCCATTTTGCCAAAAATAGCCATGAATGACCATTTTCAATAATACCGAAGGCTAAGACCTACGGATTTTTGACCAAGAAATGGTCTCCACCAGAAATCCAAGAATGTGATCTATGGCAAGGAAACATATGTGGGGTGAGGTGTATGAGCCTCTGGTCGATGATCAATGGCCACACAACCCCCATTTTTGTCGAAAATAGCCATGAACGACCATTTTCAATAATATCGAAGGCTAACACCTACGGATTTTTGACCAATAAATGGTCTCCACCAGAAATCCAAGAATGTGATCTACGACAAGGAAACATATGTGGGGTGAGGTGTATGAGCCTCTGGTCGATGATCAATGGCCACACAACCCCCATTTTTATGAAAATACCCATGAATGACCATTTTCAAAAATACCAAAGGCTAACACGTACGGATTTTTAACCAAAAATGGTCTCCACCAGAAATCCAAGAATGTGATCTATGGCAAGGAAACATATGTGGGGTGAGGTGTATGAGCCTCTGGTCGACGATCAATGGCCACACAACCCCCATTTTTTATGAAAATAGCCATGAGCGACCTTGAAAATAGCCATGAGCGACCATTTTCAATAATACTAGAGGCTAAGACCTACGGATTTTTGACCAAGAAATGGTCTCCACCTGAAATCCAAGAATGTGATCTACGACAAGGAAACATATGTGGGGTGAGGTTTATGAGCCTCTAATCGATGATAAATGGCCACACAACACCCATTTTTTATGAAAATAGCCATGAGCGACCTTGAAAATAGCCATGAGCGACCATTTTCAATAATACTAGAGGCTAACACCTACGGATTTTTGACCAAGAAATGGTCTCCACCAGAAATCCAAGAATGTGATCTACGACAAGGAAACATATGTGGGGTGAGGTGTATGAGCCTCTGGTCGATGATCAATGGCCACACAACCCCCATTTTTGTCGAAAATAGCCATGAACGACCATTTTCAATAATAACGAAGGCTAACACCTACAGATTTTTGACCAAGAAATGGTCTCCACAAGAAATCCAAGAATGTGATCTATGGCAAGGAAACATATGTGGGGTGAGGTGTATGAGCCTCTAGTCGATGATCAATGGCCACACAACCCCCATTTTTGTCGAAAATAGCCATGAATGACCATTTTCAAAAATACCAAAGGCTAACACGTACGGATTTTTTACCAAGAAATGGTCTCCACCAGAAATCCAAGAATGTGATCTATGGCAAGGAAACATATGTGGGGTGAGGTGTACGAGCCTCTGGTCGATGATCAATGGCCACACAACCCCCATTTTGCCGAAAATAGCCATGAACGACCATTTTCAATAATACCGAAGGCTAACACGTACGAGTTTTTAACCAAGAAATGGTCTCCACCAGAAATCCAAGAATGTGATCTATGGCAAGGAAACATATGTGGGGTGAGGTTTATGAGCCTCTAGTCGATGATAAATGGCCACACAACCCCCATTTTTTATGAAAATAGCCAGGAGCGACCATTTTCAATAATACTAGAGGCTAAGACCTACGGATTTTTGACCAAGAAATGGTCTCCACCAGAAATCCAAGAATGTGATCTATGGAAAGGAAACATATGTGGGGTGAGGTGTATGAGCCTCTGGTCGATGATCAATGGCCACACAACCCCCATTTTGCCGAAAATAGCCATGAATGACCATTTTCAATAATACCGAAGGCTAACACGTACGAGTTTTTAACCAAGAAATGGTTTCCACCAGAAATCCAAGAATGTAATCTATGGCATGGAAACATATGTGGGGTGAGGTGTACGAGCCTCTGGTCGATGATCAATGGCCACACAACCCCCATTTTTTATGAAAATAGCCATGAGCGACCATTTTCGATAATACTAGAGGCTAACACCTACGGATTTTAGACCAAGAAATGGTCTCCACCAGAAATCCAAGAATGTAATCTATGGCAAGGAAACATATGTGGGGTGAGGTGTATGAGCCTCTGGTCGATGATCAATGGCCACACAACCCCCATTTTTGTCGAAAATAGCCATGAACGACCATTTTCAATAATATCGAAGGCTAACACCTACGGATTTTTGACCAAGAAATGGTCTCCACCAGAAATCCAAGAATGTGATCTACGACAAGGAAACATATGTGGGGTGAGGTGTATGAGCCTCTGGTCGACGATCAATGGCCACACAACCCCCATTTTGCCGAAAATAGCCATGAATGACCATTTTCAATAATACCGAAGGCTAACACGTACGAGTTTTTAACCATGAAATGGTTTCCACCAGAAATCCAAGAATGTAATCTATGGCAAGGAAACATATGTGGGGTGAGGTTTATGAGCCTCTAGTCGATGATAAATGGCCACACAACCCCCATTTTTTATGAAAATAGCCATGAGCGACCTTGAAAATAGCCATGAGCGACCATTTTCAATAATACTAGAGGCTAACACCTACGGATTTTAGACCAAGAAATGGTCTCCACCAGAAATCCAAGAATGTGATCTATGGCA